>NC_140468.1:1385944-1400944 GCF_051167445.1 Perissodus microlepis | reverse complement strand
CTGACTTCCTCTCTTCATTCTTTCTTCTCCTCCTCTTCCTCCTCTTCTAACCCCATTTATTTCTTTATTTTCCAACCTCCTTTATTATCCTCCATCCACGCTCTCCCAGTTTTCAATTAAAGTTAAATTTGGGATAAATGTGTCAGAATGACCAAGTGCAGACCAGAACAAGTCCAGGGTTCCCACTCAAACAGAGCTATCTCGCTCACAGGACTTTGACCAGGTGTGGCATCTGAAAGTTGACTGAAAGCTGGACAGATTAATTTGACTTTGAATGGGTGCAAGGATTTGTGGCTGTAGCTGGTGGCAGGCGGAGGACATCAGAGGTGAAGGGAGCTGTCATGCTGAAAGAAGACGTGAGTCAAGCTTACCTTATTTTCCGCACTATAGGGCGCACTTAAAATCCTTTAATTTTCTCAAAAATCGACGGTGCGCCTTATGCATGAGTTCTGGTTGTGCTTACTGACCTTGAAACGGTTTTATGTGCTACACGGCGCTCAAAAATCTGCCAAATCATGTTTTAGTACAACTTTGGTAGCTACGAAGCCGCACCGCTGATGGATTGTCGGAGCATTACGGCTACAGTAGTCAGAAGTCTCACAGAGTAATCTGGGTCCTAAACTCCGTCAGCTTCAGGTCCCAAAGTCACACAAACACTGCGGCATCACTGAGAGCTAAAAACTGTCTAAATTCTTTCATCTTTAATAAAATGATCAGCGTTGCTGCTTTACCAGGTGTAACAATTAAGTTTAACATCCAGGCATCCATGACAACAGAATTTATGAAGTTTAACTGAGTTAGAAGTTAGCAGGAAGTTAGCTCGCTAGTTTCCACCTAAACATGATATAGCATGTTCTGACTGAGAGATTTCTGAGGTAGTTTAAAAAATCTCAGTTGGGGAGGATAAAGTTTCTCAAGGCTCTCTTAGTGGGTCTGTCCTGGCTGGTACAACTCTGCAAAATGCTTTAAGTCGAGGAGGGTGGATCTGCACAGGCAGACTCGAGTGGCGGTTCCTGCTTGTTGACATATGGACTCTGTGGCTCACAGTGCCCTGCGGGGGTATCTCTCCCCTGTCATGGGCCATTCAACCCCACACCACCACGATGGTGAAAGCTTGGCTTGGATTGCCAGTAGGTCAGTTATTACTGGCATTACTCTGTCAGGGCTGGACTTTGTCACAGATTATGTTCATAAATTGTATATGCAGAATTTCTAGGTGAAGTGGTGGGGGTCTCCTGTTGGCATCAAATGATGACGGTTTAGTGCATGCTTCAAGTGTATTGGGCTCTTCACCCTCAGAGGTGAAAGATTGACAGGTGGATTGGTGAAGTGCCGGCAGTGCTGCGGATGCTGTACCGTGATGAAAAGACAGGGGAGCGTGAAGGCAAAGCTGCTAAATTTAACAGTTGATTCTCAGCTATGACCACGAGCTCAGGGAGCGACCAAAAGAATGAGCAGCAGAAATGAATAATGGCGTCTGGGCTAAGCCTTAGAGATCGAGTAAGGAGTCCAGTCATTCAGGAGGAGCGCGCAGGAAGTCGCTACACCACATCGAAAAGAGCCAGTTAAGGTGGTCCAGTATGTGACTTGGAGGTTTCCAAGTCATCTCCTTGGTCAGGGTTTTCATTCACACAGAAACTGAAGGGACAACAGTCTGTGACATGTGACACCCATGAAGACGGACTTCTTCAAGGTGTGAATGAGACCACCTCCACCTGGAAGGTACAATCGAAGCAAGAGGAGAGGCCAGGAGCTGTGATCACAGTGCTTTGTTAACTAATGACAACCATTACACACACACAAACATTTCCCCTGACAACACAGAGGAAACAGCTGATGAACAATGACAGTAGAACAGAACAAGAGGAGGAGGGGCCACAGTGAGAGAGACCAATGAGGAGCATGAAGAGGAGAGTAGCTTCTTAATACTGTGAGGGTGAGAGGTGAAAGGTTTGTCATAAATCAGCTTTTTTCTCCCCAAACTGCACCTCCTTAATTATTAATAAAGTCAAACACACTGAACTCTGTGCATGTGTGTGTGTGTGTGTGTGTGCTGCATGTCTAATCAGTGATATCCACTCTGGTCTTGTTGTAATGAGCAAACCTGCTGTGAAATTATTCACTAAATTGGGTGTGTTTCTTTGTGTGTGTGTGTGTGTGTGTGTTTGGGGGGAGGGGGGGTAAGTTATATAAATGCAGATGGTGATTGCTAATTTTATTCTGAAAAACAGAAAGTCGGTCAGGATTATTTATGACATCCTGAAGTGAAGTATGAGAGGAAATAAAACTATGAGGAGGAGGAGGACAGGAGAGAGGAAGGGTGGGGAGCAGAGAGGAGGAGAGGAGCGGGGCAGGGCGATGCTCGTGGTTCATCCTTATGGTGTCATTCAAGCACAGTCATGGAGTCGGAGGGATTAACGTTCTGAGGAGCAAGAAGGTTAAAGTGTCACATGATGACAGCGGTCACCTGACTGAATACTCAGACTACACATGATGGATCAGTAACCCAAAATCATGATCAGAGCCAGCAGCCCTGAGCTCAATTTTGATGTTTATTTCAACTAGAACTAAACAGGAAGTCGATGAATTTGTGTTAAAAAATTTAAAAGTGCAGCAGTTTCACCTTTTCTTTCATGTTTTATTCACACGTGTCTTTCATTTATTAATCAGCTGGAAGAGATGAAGAGACGGGAAACAACCAAACAACAGCACTCAGTCTGTTTTACATGCCCGTCTGTGTGACACGTTTGTAACACATCTGTACATCATGGACAGGACACCCACTGCCTCATGATGGTGTATGCTATCCCTAAGCATGTAATATTCTGATGGCGTGTCGCCCTGTAAAGGTGCGCCTGTCCTGATTGTGGGACCTGTCCCGATGGTGTATGCTGTCCAGATGGCATGACTTGTGATCCAGTCAAAGAGCAGGTGAAGGTCACATGTTCACCACGGCTACATGACACGAGCCTCTTGACTGGGACCGAGGTCTCCAGTGGGCCCAGGCGGTCCTAAAGTCACATCTCGATCTATCCTACGCAGACTTCAGAAAGGTTCAGAAATGTTTACGACAAGGCAACCAACTCAGACGCAGCGGCCCAGAAATGATTTTCTCAAGGCCAAGGTGAGTGGAGCGTTGTGGATGATTCCGTGGATGTTTGGATTTTTGCTGTGGAAGCAGGAATGGAGGAGCGAGCGCCATGAGGAGCATTTTTGGACAGATTATCTGATGAAATGAAATCTGCAAAATAATTTCCTGTGTCTCTTGATACCTTAATCACCTTGTGTATTCAGATCATATAAGTGAATTCCACCCAAAGAAAAACTACAAATCCAGTGGTCCCTGCGCTGCACTGCTTCCGGCTCTGAAGGAGCTTCCCCTGAAGAGCCTTGGACCCCGAACTTTGACTCTGACAACGGAGAGCAACCGATCCAGCTCTGCTGTGCCTGCCCATGACACAACTGAGCGAGTGAGTGCCTCTGTTGCTGCAAAAAAGGAGATCTGATTGACACACGCCTTCATCGGCCAAGAGACAGGGCCTGGTAGTAATAGTAGGGATACTGATGGGCAAAATTGAAAAGTTCTGCAAAGTTCTGCTTCCAGTCTCATTTACACATTAAACTATGCATTTTTGAAGTCCCTAACACTCATCCCTAGCTTGAAGCTATGGAAAAGTACATCACCAATTCACTGGTAGGTGGCATTATCCATCTATTATCCTCTCCTCTTGGAGAGAATCTAAATGGTTGTCCAAAATCTCCTTGAAAATAAACTTTTTGTTAAGGTTGAGAAATGTGAATTCCACACCCATAGTATTTCCTTCCTAGGTCATATGGTTGAGAAAGGACACAGCAGGGCATATCCAGCAAAGATCCAGGCAGTTTTGAACTGGCCCATACCTACTTCTCAAAGCACCTTCAGTGTTTCCTGGGGTTGCCAAATTTTACCGCCGGTTCATGTGAAATTTCGGTAAAATTGCTTTACTTCTCATTACTCTGATTTCTCCCAAGGTGCAGTTCGTGTGGAACAGTGCTGCCCATAATGCCTTCACCATTATTAAGGACCAGTTCGCCACTGTATCGGTATTCATTCAGCCTGACACTACTCAACAGTTTGTGTTGTGCACGTTTCAGATACCGGAGTCTGGGCCATTCTCTCAAAATCCAAGGAAGGTAATTCCCACCCTTGTGCTTTTTTCTCTTGTCGTCTCTCTCCAGCAGAACGCAATTATGATGTCGGTGATCGGAACTACTGGCAGTGAAAAAGGCACCGGAGGAATAGACATATTAGATGGAGGGGGCTGAGCACCTGTTTATCTTATGGGGCGATCGTGGCTCAAGAGTTGGGAGTTTGCCTTGTAATCGGAAGGTTGCTGGTTCGAGCCCCGGCTTGGACAGTCTCGGTCGTTGTGTCCTTGGGGGGTCAGAGGGCCCGGTGGCACCAGTGTCCGGCAGCCTCGCCTCTGTCAGTGCACCCCAGGGCGGCTGTGGCTACAATGTAGCTGCCATCACCAGTGTGTGAATGTGTTTGTGAATGGGTGGATGACTGGATGTGTAAAACGCTTTGGGGTCCTTAGGGACTAGTAAAGCGCTATATAAATACAGGCCATTTACCATATGGGCAGATCACAAGAACCTTGCATACGTCAAAGCAACCAAGCGAGTGAAAATCAGGTGGGTCCTTTCTTTTTTGCTTGCTTTAACTTTGTGATCACCTAGAGCCCCAGCTTTAACAACATCAAACCTGATGCCTTGTCATGACAATTCTATACTGCTGACTCCTCCTCAGAAGAATCCACCGCCTGCCTCCTACCCGTATAGTTGGTTTACTTACCTGGGAGATTGAGTCCCTGGTCTGGAACTGGTTCTAACCACGTGTTTTGGCTTTATGGTATCCCGGTGGATATTGTTTCCGGTCAGGGTCCTAAATTAACTTCCCACTAAGTTCTGCTGTTCTGATGTGTAGTATCATCTAACTCATCCACTTGGAGCACTCAACTGGTCTGGGTCAAAAAGAGCAAAACAAGTTCCTCACAGACCAACACCACAACAAAGAACCTCACTACCGTCCAGGATAAAAGGTTTGGCTTTCTACAAAAAACATTATGTACCGAGTCTCACGAACTCTCTCCAAACTTTATTGGACTCCATTTACTCCAACTCAGTTTCTGTTCACCTAAAACTTCAGTGCAATATGCACATTCATAACATCTATCATGTCTCCCAGTTAAAATCCTCTATCTGCAGCCCGTTGTACCTGCTGGCCAACCTCCCCCCACTAGACTTGTAGTCAAGACCACCTAAACCAAAATCAAGACAAGCCCAAGACCAAGACAGACCGAGTTATGACCAAGACAAAGTCGAGACGAGACCAAGACCGAGACAAAAAAGTCTTTAAACTGCAGCCAGATGCTGCTTCGTTTACGGGTGTCAGGCATATTTATGTGTTTTTGCGATGCACTCGCACAGCCCTCCTCACCACTGTCTATTGTCTCACTCACTTACTGAGAGGGGCTCTTCAACATCTGGTGGACTGGGAGGTGTATGGCCCTGAAGAACGTTCCTAGGTTCGGCAGTCCTGAACAAAACCATGCTCGGTGACCTCTCCTTTGTTTTCCCTCTCTTTCTCTCTGTGTGTGGGTGTTTTGACCTACTACTGCAGGATCCTCTTGGAATCTTGACCCAGTACTGGACCCACCTGAATCAATCGAGCACCAGCAGATCGTCTGGCAATCAGCTGTCTGCTATTTAAGCTTAACTTCAGTCTTCACCCGAGTGTTGTGGCCCAGTGGAGTTCTGAGAGTTTTTGGTGATTGATGATGTTATGAGATCCTGTTCGGGAGACTCAGAGGATTGGATTCCCTGAAGCTTCATTCCACTGGATGTTTGCACATATTGAACTTTTGAACTGAGCACTTGAAAAATAATTTGTATATAGTACTATCTGCACCAACACTGTAAATAAACTCATTGAACTTTAATTCCTGAGTCCTGTGCTTGAGTTCAGCCAGACAGCTCGGTGCAAAATGATCAATAATCGTTCATGGTGAATTGAAATCAGTTTGATTTAAATAAAAAGTGTTTTAGTTTATTCACAGAAACTCATTGTTGAATTTCTGGATTCAAATGTTTAAATAACCCTAACACACACACACACACACACACACACACACACACACACACACACACACACACACAAACACAGTATTAATGGCCCCTGTGGCCAATTACCTCAATTTCAGGTTCTTCAGTCAATCAGCTGGTTATCAATACAGACCAAGCTCACGCTGTGTGTGTATGTAATACAAAGCAGAACCCTGTAAAGATGAGCTATGAGCTGTCCTGAAAATACCCAATTACATCCTGGAGAACTGTGTGTGTGTGTGTGTGTGTGTGTGTGTGTGTGTGTGTTTTCAGGAAAGCTCTGTTCTCAGTTTATAGAGTCACTTTATCAAACTGCTTCTGAACACAGCAGAGATCAGCAGGTTTACTGACAAACATGGTGTGTGCGTGTGTTTACTGACGATTTCAGTTCTTCTCTTTCCCCACTGTAAATGATCAGCGAGTGGGTGGGGTGGTTTCACATGCAAAAACAGTTTTACCTCTGAAACACTGATCACCAGTACATCTGATGAGCCGTGACATCAAAGCTGCTCATACAGTTCTCTACCAACTTTTCCTGAAGAAGATTAACATTCTCGGTCAGGTGTAATCTTTTTTGCTGTACTTTGTTAGACTTAAAGCTTCAAACGTCTCCTAATTATGTTTTCTGTATTGATATATATTTATGATCCAGGAGCAAGTTTTTGCTTAAACTGCCTTTTAGTGGGGGCACATGATCAATAGAGTGTCAACGAACCTCTTAAGGAGCAAATCCTACTATGGAGTTAATACCTTGGACTCTCTACCATTTGTCTCCTTAGAATTTATAATAGACACAGAAATATATTCAAAACAGCCAACTACCAAAAAATTTTAAAAAAAGTTACAAAAAGTGTAACTGACTGTCATGCGCCGCGGCGCACGTGCACAAAAGGATCCAGAAGCAGACTCAGCGCTAGCAGAAAAGACACTTTATTATAATAACGAAAGGCGACCCGGGAAAACTAGGGAGCAAAACAAGGAACTAAAAACCCGGGGAAACAATGACACGAGGAAGCCGGAATCGGGACCGTGGGAGGCTGCAATAGAAAGGGGAGAGGATTACTAGGGAGCCGGGAGGCGGGGAAAACACATCAGGACTGAGTTAGAGTAGGGGGCTTACGATAGAGCGGGACCGTGGGAGCTCGGGAGGGAAGTGTGGCAGTCCGTGAGCAGGAAGTCCGTGGAGATAGTGAATGGGTCCAGATGAAGCACCGAGTGATCCAGTTGAGCCGGAGGACAGGCAGGTGGCAGACGCCGAACGCCGGGTCGAAACCACTGTGAGGTGATTAACGGACTGGCGTGGAGCATCCGTCAGCGCCGGGTTAAGTAGCTCTTCATGTAATCACCGCGATGGAGAGCAGGTGTGCCGGTGATGGCCCAGCCCGGGGGTGTGGCTACCCGAGCATCACGCATTCCACAGACACAGGACCACGGACCATGACACTGAGTTCATCCCAAAACAAAAGTCCACTCTGGGTTTCTTAATCGGCTCCTTGATTTATTCCTGGTAAGTGCAAAAACAGCAAAACTCTACCTCGGGTTTTCCACCGAGCAAAAAGCCAAACAAGGAAGTGTGCCCAGCACTTGTGTCAACACAGTGTCCTGGAGCTTTTTGTTTATTTACAATATCATAAATATCATCACTGTTGCTCTAATAGGCTGGTTCAACTTAGTGCACCGAAGCCAGTCTCACTTGTACTCCTATGGAACGCCAGGACTGCCATAATGAATTAATTAAATACACCATTAAATACTTAATTAAATGTGGCAATAATTAATTAAAATTGTAAATAATTAATTAAATAAATATTTTTGACACATTTCATTAATTATTTATTTCACATTTTAATTAATTATTGCCACATTTAAATAATTATTTAATGGTGTATTTAATTAATCCATTTTGGCACAGTTGACGCCTTCAGGTCTCACCATGAACTTATTTTATCTGTCAACCTCACCCATCAAACTCAGGGGGCGGGGTTAATGCTGATTGAGTCAAAACCATTGCTTTGGCCTGGTGGACATTGTTTCTAGCACACAACAACCGGCATGTTGAAACTAACAGAACTGAACTTTGAAAAACCCTGTTTGTGTGTCACCAAATACCGTTTTAATATTTTTTTTAGCCAAGAATGTAGCGGTTTAATCTTCAGATGTCTGGTCGGTTTGTCAAGATACAGCCTCTTTGCAAAAGCGCTTCGATGATTTCGGAGATGTGACCTGTGTATAAATGCATAAAAGAAATAACGTTGGTGTTTCCGTCATGTAGTAGCTGCTAGGTTTAACTGTACAAAGGTTGTTCGACACTATGACACACATACAGACTTCATGATGTTCGGCTAATATTTTTATTGTGAATATTAATCATGAGGGTAAACGGCCCTGTACACCACGGAGCGAGGTCAGCATCTCCACGATATCTTCAGCTCTCTGAGTTAACACACAGTTTCCCAGCTGGGTCACATGAAAGTGTCGGCAGCATCAAACTAATCTAACGGTCATCTACGAATATGTCACGGCTCATATCTATATGATGTTACAGAAAATCATCCTTATTACTGCCAACTATTCCAGAGATGTGGAAATCTACAATATAAAGAACACAAAAATATAGCAGTCTAACGCAACACTGTAACAGAGATGAACGCGTCGGTTTGTCGCAGATCAAAGTGGAATGAATGTGATTGGTTGAACAGGTGTTCGTGATCTGTGTTTTCTGCATTTTCATCAGCGTAAGAGACTCAGCAGCAGATTAGAAAAACATTTGTACATTTAATAAATCACCAAATTAATCCACGCAAGAAACGATCAAACCTGTTTCGACAGTTTGAGTTTGTGTTCCCTCAACTGCAGACTCGCTGCTGTTTAAATGTTTGAGAGCGAAGATGAGATGATGAAATGAGATAGCCTTTATTTGTCAGTTTTAGGTCTTTTGCCCACAGACCTTGCCGACCGTACATACAATACACAAACATCACATTGGGGAGACAGGTCAGGCTAGGTAGCGAGGACAAAAACATCGAAATGTGTAACGCAGAAGGATAATACAGGAATGCACAGATATCAACACACCATAGCACAAGGTAAGCGTTGGAGGTGGCTCCGGGATAGGGATCAGACTCAACACAGTCTTTATCAGGGAGTTTTTGTTCGGCTCCGGCCTTGAGCCCACAGCTGGTGCCGAAGGGGTAGCCGCATTATGATGGTAATTTTTCTTTTGCAACAACTCATGAGGATTTCAAGCTGTTCTTTAACACTCCGACACTGGTCTCTCAATCTCCCGTTGGATAGCCGCGAGTTTCTCCATGATGTTATTAACCTTCATTTCCATGGTCTTGTCATTCTTTTGCTCAAAGAGCAGATTCTGTGACCTCACGACCGCAGTCAGCTGTTCCAAGATGTAATCAAACTTCTGCTCAGAGGTGTTGTTCTGAGTGGACTTTTCCTTGATGTAATCCAATGTACGCTCAGGGGTCTTATTCTGAGTATTCACTGCGGCCGTAAGCACCTCCAACCTCCAACCATGCTGCTCTCAATGAGCCCGTTCTGAGAAGTCGTGCCTCGTCCCATCGTTTCAATCCCAGCGGGCAGCCTTGTGGGGGGGTTTGAACAGCTGGTTCCACTTTCTTAATTCTCCAATAAGCCAGGGCCAAGCCAACACCGATCAGCAAGAACCCTGTTATCATGGTTCCGAATAGGTAGATATCTTCAGCGTCCTCGATCGACAGTCCCGCCAGGCACACGATCCTCCATGTCTGCCACCCGTCCATCATGTATCCGGCAAGGAAAGTCCCTCCAGGACACTCGGGTTCACCCGAGCCCAGACTTCTCGTTGAGAAAAGGGTGTCAATAGCATTCAGAGACCAGTTGATCAAATCCATAATTCTCTTTAGGTTTTTGAAACAGACTGTGAGAGAGTGTTCCAGGGAAAGTAAAGTACAAAAGTACAAAAAACACGAGACTAGGCAAGGACATAAGAACTAAGCAGGGAAGATAAGGGAGAGGAGAGGAGAAAAAGTGTGTCCGCCTCCTCCGAGAGCCAAAAGAAAGATTAAATATAAAACATACGTCAAACATAGTCTACGTAAACATTTGATATGAGGCCAGCACGTACAGTGGCTTTGTCCTGTTTTAAGATCATACATGTAAAATTGTTGTCTGACCTGCGTCGATCCAGTCGCTCAGAGTCCATGGTTACCATGGTTACTGCATAAGCAGCTGTAATTTAAACAGCTGGCACTGAGGAAACCTACCGGCAGCATGAGTGTTTATGTTTTTCATTGCAAAAGAACCGTCTGAATGGTTAACTGAAGTTAACTTGGATAAATTATAGTTAAGGAGTATCACAGATAACGCCTACGTGAGCTGTGTGACTGTTCACCACTACACTGAAATCAGTAGGCTATTACTGAAATATACGTGCTATATCATAAACTATGATATAAATAGGGAGGTCCCCCTAAAGGATGTGTTAAAAAATGACACAAAAAATGTGTTGTTACACTATTAACACATTTTGTGTGAATTTTAACATAACATGTGTAAGAAAATGTGTAAACATTGAAGAAATGTGTAAAACGCTTAACACACTTGATGTGTTGCACAGTTTAACACATTTTGTGTGTTATTTTCAGAATCTAACAACAGGACCTAAAATTAGCAGCTCAGTAATTTGAGGTTAGCCCTGTCTTTAGTGAAATAAATTGTACATTAACAATGTATTATAACTATATTAACTGAATAAATAAAATGTTTAGTTATTGTTTGTTTTCCATAATCCTTTCCTCATTACGTTCAACAAACAAAACATTTGTTAATGTAATGTGGACCAAAGTGTGTATGGTGTACTAAAATTCTGAAGGAAGATTAATTTCATTAATTCATTCTCAATATGTGTGGCATACCAATTACTGGCCATGGCTATACTATAACCACAAATATCCACACAGAACAGGCTTAATTTTGACCGTAACATGTGAACTAGGGCAATACAATTGAAGTAAAAGTAGGAAATTAAATGAGTAAGAATACACATGCTGAAAATTGAAACAAATTCTGCCCAGCAACATAACATACCAGCGGCGGGAAGGGGGCGCTATCTTTTCGCGCCACTGAGACAAAGGAGGCAAAGATGGACGTTACGTCACCTAGTATGTTGTCAGACCTTACAGTAAGTATCATTTACCAGTTTATCTTAATGTACTGAAAATATGCCGGGTTTCTGGAAGAATGTGAAACTTTGAATTTATATAAAATATAGGAGTTATGTAGGATATGTCTGTGAAGGTTCTCAGTCATCCAGGTCATCGTAGTCAAAGGAGCTTGCAAAGAAAAGCGTCTGGACTTCTTTAAGTTTACTTGAAGACGTTTCACCTCTCATCCGAGAAGCTTCTTCAGTTCTAAGGTCAAATGGTGGAGAGTCCCAGATATAAACCTAGTGGGAGTATCGCCCCACAGAGGGACAAAAGGACCCCCTGATGATCTTCTAATCGCCTGAGCCAAGGTGTGAAACTGGGTGTGGGTCCCAATCAGCCAGAGTTTCGGGTGTGATCATTGTGAAACCTGGCCCCACCTTATCATGCGAATTCCTGAGGTCAGATGGCCCAGGATGTGAGTGGGCGTTAAGGCGTCTGGGAAGGGATCTCAAAACTGGATTATAGATGGCAGAGAGTTGGTGTCGTAAACCCCCGCCTCTGTTCAAAGATGGTCGCTCACAGTGGACATAGATGCTCCTTTCACTCCTCTTTCAAACCATCTGTCCTCTCTGTCCAAAATGTGAACATTGGCATCCTCGAAAGAGTGTCCTTTATCCTTAAGATGCAGATGGACTGCTGAGTCTTGTCCTGTGGAGGTGGCTCTTCTGTGTTGTGCCATGCGCTTGTGAAGTGGCTGTTTGGTCTCTCCAAAGTTTACCGGAAGCCCACACACACGGACCAGTACCTCCTCTTTGACTCCCATCACCCTTTGGAACACAAACTTGGAGTAATCAGGACCCTACACCACCGGGCAGAACATGTTCCCTCTAAGCCTGAAGGAAAAAAGAAGGAACACACACATGTAAAGGAAGCACTCAAAACGTGCGGCTATCCTAAATGGGCGTTCTTAAAGTCAGCAAAGAGGCACAGAAAAGAAGACCAGACACCAACGAGGGAGGATAAGAAGGACAGACGCAACAACATTGTCATCCCCTATGTAGCCGGTGTATCAGAAAAACTTAGGAGAGTTTTCTCCAAGCATGACATCCCGGTGCATTTCAGACCCAGCAACACGCTCAGACAAAAACTGGTTCACCCGAAAGACAAAACGCCAAAACACAGACTTAACAATGTGGTGTATGCTGTACAGTGCAGCGAGGAATGCCCAGACCTCTACATTGGAGAGACCAAACAGCCACTTCACAAGCGCATGGCACAACACAGAAGAGCCACCTCCACAGGACAAGACTCAGCAGTCCATCTGCATCTTAAGGATAAAGGACACTCTTTCGAGGATGCCAATGTTCACATTTTGGACAGAGAGGACAGATGGTTTGAAAGAGGAGTGAAAGAAGCCATCTATGTCCACTGTGAGCGACCATCTTTGAACAGAGGCGGGGGTTTACGACACCAACTCTCTGCCATCTATAATCCAGTTTTGAGATCCCTTCCCAGACGCCTTAACGCCCACTCACATCCTGGGCCATCTGACCTCAGGAATTCGCATGATAAGGTGGGGCCAGGTTTCACAATGATCACACCCGAAACTCTGGCTGATTGGGACCCACACCCAGTTTCACACCTTGGCTCAGGCGATTAGAAGATCATCAGGGGGTCCTTTTGTCCCTCTGTGGGGCGATACTCCCACTAGGTTTATATCTGGGACTCTCCACCACTTGACCTTAGAACTGAAGAAGCTTCTCGGATGAGAGGTGAAACGTCTTCAAGTAAACTTAAAGAAGTCCAGACGCTTTTCTTTGCAAGCTCCTTTGAGTTATGTAGGAGTTTTGAGTTTAAGCTAATTACTGCTTAACTATACCTAGCTAACGTAACAGTCTTGCTAACATATCCTACTCTTAATTTTAGTATTAGTTCTTGGCTTTAGTGCCATACTTCATTAGAGTTAATGTGTTTTTGGTAGTACTTTTATGTATTACTTTATTCATGTATTTATCTATTTACTTTATTTATGTATTAGAGTATTCAGAAATTGCTCTTAGAACCAGTGTTTTAGTTGAGCCAGCAGCTCCGACAGGCATTCTGGTGTCTATGAGCAACGCCAGAGTCAGTAACTAACCGTAGCAATATTGTCGTTGGCTCTGAATCAAGGGCGTAGATCGGCATGGACGGAAGGGACGTGTCCCCACCAATATCCAGCGATTATTGAATTGTCCCCACCAATAATTTGATCTCTTCGAGTAAAGAAAATCAAACCCGATAGAAAGAAAAAAAATGATCTGTCAACGTCTCATTCACCCAGCGGTGCAGAAAGAGTTAAATTACGTTCTCTACCGGAGTCCTACGTCATGTGACAAATATGGCCAATGTGATTGGCTGTGCCTTTCAGGGAGCTCTGTTTGGTTTTAGCAGCAGCAAGCCTGCGCTGCGAGGGCCTGCAAGGAGGAGAGGATGGCAGCAAAAAGGAAAACCTGGATATAAGAAAGTATTTTTCAAAGAAACCTGTAAGTCACTTAAACTCAAGTTCACTCATAAAATGTGTCCGTCATAAAAGCGTTACAGGCTATGCTCGGCTTTGGCCCACATCTGTCTAAAATTGTATGTAGCCATGAATAACGTGTTTTGGAAACTAACTGCACAGCAGGCAGCACTCCCAGAGCAGCATTTCTAATTTTGATTGAAGCTGTCGGAGAAAACGGCAGCCTCGAGCAGCCAGGATATTAGTTTACAGAGGCTGTTAAAATTATATGTCTAACGTCAAAATGTTGGTGACACAATAATTTCATCCTAATGGCACTGACATATTCATAGGGTTCATTTTTGAGACAAAATATCATGTAGTCACGATTTTGCAAATATTCCACCTTGTAGTGCAGTTTGCACAGTTTTAAAATGCACTCAGCCTACAAACATTACTGATGAGTCAAGATCTGCACAAAGTGACAGAAACACTGAAGCAGCTGCACATTTTATTCTTATTGTCATGTATGTCCTATTTGTCAGGTGACAGAAGAACCAACACAAAGCTCAGAGAGCAATGGTGATACAAGAATCACAGGTGAAACTGGATGATGACTTGTTGGTTTGTGACTGTATTTGAAGCACATGTGTGACTGCATGTATGTGGAATGTCTCACTGTTATTCATCAGGTGACAGAGGCAGCTCTGCCATGTTGTAGCTCAGACAGAGGTGAAGAGGCGAGCTCACGGGTGACTGACTGATGATTTGGTGCTATAGATTAACTAGTATTTATTATCATGACAGTTGTCAGGCTGCTTTTAGTCATCCCAGTATCCTCAGTTGAGGCTGAAAGAAGCTTCAGTGCTCTCAGAAGACTAAAAACATGGCTAAGGTCAACAATGATTCAAATGAGATTAAACAATGCTGCTGTATGTCCACCAGGAGAAACTGGACAGTATAGATGTAAAACCAATATGCCAGCAGTTTATCTCAGTTAACGAGAGGAGCAGGCATGTGTGTGGCTCCTTCACATAGTGGACATTGAGTTGTTGTCTGTTGCCGTAACAGTAGCTTAGAATAAAAAATCCCAGCTCACTGATCTGATCGGGGCAATAGTGTGGCTAAAATGTTGCATAATTTTGCTGAGAGATCTTTTACTTTGTGGTAATCTTAGATGGACATAAACCACCAGGTCATTCAGTGTTCCCTTAGTGCTAATGTATCAGAGATGTTGGTGTA
>NC_140468.1:1253444-1380944 GCF_051167445.1 Perissodus microlepis | reverse complement strand
ATACACACACACACACACACATATATATATATATATATATATATATATATATATATATATACACACACACACACACACATATATATATATATATATATATATACACATACACACACACATATATATATATATATATATATATATATATATATATATATATATACATATATATATATATATATATATATTTTCCTAACATATATGATATGCATGTTAGAAAAACAAATATTTTCAGCTACTGTTCTGGCTGTAGTAATTCTGAGTCACCCCTAATTAAGAATTAATGTGTCTAGGTCTGAGAGATACACTGGAGAATGCCACCTTGTCAGTGTCACCACGGATAACACCACTAACAACATCTCTGCAATCGAACTGAACCAGTGGGAACGGCTACAATGCTTTGGTCACCGCCTACAGCTAGCCATTGGTTAGTGTAAAACAATCTAAAAATGGCTTAGTGTAATATTGTTGAGAGTAATATAGTAGCAACAAAAATATTAGTAAATCTAAATTACATCAGCCCATGTACAAAACATTATTGAACCGGTTTTATTCATATTGTTTATTTATTTGCCTGTCACGGTAAAGAATGAATTGTGATACTAGCTGCTCACAGTATCTAATTATTAAATCAATTCATAAGTCATACATTATGATAAAAAATAAAGTTGCTGTCAAAATATGTTATAACATCCTTTTTTGTTGTATTTCAGCAGAGAATGCTCTAAAAGCTCTCACACCAGTATCTACAAAACAGGCTGTGGAACGAGCAGGTGGAGTGTGTAAAAAGGTGGTGAGTGCCTTCTCCAAGTCATGGAAGAAAAAACGTGAATTGGCCAAGGCGCAAGCAGTGCTGGACTTGCCTCCTCATCAGCTCATCACTGAAAGCCCTACAAGATGAGGCTCGTGGCAGATGATGATAGAGAGGTTCCTGGAGCAGGAGAAAGCTCTTTCACAGGTTCTCCTTGCAGACAAGAAGGTGAGACATAGCCACTGGACATTGTACACTGAGTCTTTTCATTGTGGATTTTGATTATGTTTGCAGCTTAGATTCACCACCTCATGAAAGTAACCTTTTTCCCCCCTTTCTTTTTTGCTATTTGACTTAGACAAGACATCTGGTGCCAAGCTGGCAAGACGTGGCATTGCTAGAGTCCTTGAACAAGGCACTGGGTCCACTGTTCGAGTTTACTGACGCTTTGTCAGGGGAGAGTTACGTCAGTATATCTTTTCTGAAGCCAGTTCTGCACCTCTCCAACAACGAAATCCTCTGTCAGAAGAATAGAGACACGGAGCTCACAAAAGCAGTCAAAGACGGCATCCTCAAGTACCTCAATGAAAAGTATGATGACCATGCCACTAACAACCTCCCAGACATGGCAACACTTGTTGACCCACGGTTTAAGACAGCCTACATCAAGGAAGAGAGGGTGGAGTTCATAAAGATGAGAGCTGCAGCAGAGCTGGTGGACATGGTGGGAGCAACAGCACCAGAAAGTGCACAAACAGCAGCAGCCTCCAGTTCACCCCCAGCTGCTGAACATGATCTGGAGCTTCCCCCGTTCCACAACGAAAAGTTTAGGTAGCTACTTCAAAAAGGCAGGTCAGTCCATCACCCACTCCTAACCCAGCAGAGCATCCATTGAACTGGAGCTCTCCGTGTATCTTCAGACACCTGGGCCTGACTCAGAGACTGACCTGCTGGAGTGGTGGAAGCAGCATGAGACAAACTTTCCATTGGTGGCCAGGCTGGCCAAAAAGTACTTGTGCATTCCTGCTACTAGTTCTTCATCTGAAAGGGCTTTCAGTGTGAGTGGGAACATCATCACATGTAAGAGGTCATGTCTTAAGCCAAACACAGTTGACCAACTAATCTTCCTTGCACGCAATCTATAAATTCAACAGTAACATATCTACTTCTGCAAAGTAGCCATTTTCTGTTTGCACTTTAATTTATGGTTAATGCCTTAAACAGAGTTCTGTTCAACCGTGATGCTTATTTTTGTCACTTTATACTGATTTGCAAACTTTGCACTACAAGGTTACAGATTTCAGAAAGTTAAGAAATAATTTGTGTTTAAAAACTGAACTTTTGTGCAAATCTGAGTTTTCTTCTCAGAAACTTGAAACTGTTGTGCACTTTATTTTGAAAATTCATTTTAAATGTACGTTTTTGAAAAAACAAACAAACCTGAAGGCCACAGCTGTTTTCATTTGATACATTTACACTAAAATGTATGTTTCTCAATTGTGACAGTTCCGTTAAATATCTTTTCAAAATAAAGTTGCAGAAAAGTGAGCAATGAAATTTGTCAAACTTTTCAGAGAATAACTGGAAACATTGTGGTATATCGTGATATATATCGTTATCGTGATATAAAATAATTCATATCGTGTTAAATATTTTTTCCATATCGCCCAGCACTACTGGTTAACATGAAATATACCTCATATTGACAGAGATAATTATTTTTTAAGCAGTTAAAGCAGTTTTTGCATCTAGTATGATTAACTAGAGTATGTGTGCATTCTTTTTTAAGGCTTATTGCTGGAAACATGCTCTGATATAGTTTCTTTTTCATGCAGAACTTCTGACTAAGTAATAGTCAGTGTTATTAAAAAAAACAAACAACAGCAACTTGACCAAGCAAATTATCTTACTTATTTAGCCATGTGTTTCTTTTTTTCAGCACACATATGACAACTTAGAATCTGTCAAAGTCCTTGTAACCACTTTTATAGATGAGAAAGAGATTTGTAAAAAAAACTCTTCATGTCAGCAGTGCCAAAGACATCATAGGTCAAAGCCAAGCTCAGCACATGCGCTGTGTGCTTGATAGGTTGCTAAAGTATAACACTGATTTCATGGAATATATTGATGTTGACAGTGAGGTAGACGTTAAGGACTTTGATAGATTCCATATCGTCCTGTCAGCCGGAGGGCCACCGATGGAAACCTCTCTTGGGGAGATTAGACAAAGTCAGGTACACTTTGCATTTCTCCAGTTTCCTAAGTCAAAAATTGTGTTTTAACAGTTATTAACTATTAGTCAGGATCAGATTTATTCACCAAGTAGCAACTATAAGATAAAATCAATTTAATTATTATTCAGAATTTCTTTTAGTCATTGCGTTATAATCACGGTAATTAAGAAACCGCCTTCTTCCGCTGCAGCTTTTTGAGTAAACTCCTGCTTCTATGCTCTGTGGAAATTTGCTGTCATGACTTTGAAGATTATTGCAGAGAGGTAAAGTGTCTGGTGTTGCCTTTACACAGTCTACCATTACCACAGAAGAACAAAGTCAACCCCTGAAGTCACTACTCAAGAGGAAAGCCCCACAGATTCTTAAGGAGTATGAAACTACAGGTGCCCTGTCAGTGCCATCCTGGAAGCTTCTTGTGAAGACTTGCATTGGGGATTTGGTGGAGAGGTGTGGTTAGTAAGTATAGCACCTTACTGTGCTTTGTTAAAATTTTGCAATGAATGTTTTCCTTTAAAAATGTTGAAGTGCACAGAAGTAAAAAAGGTTACCTTTGTTTTCCAGTTACCCTCATCATCACCACTTTTCCATCCCTGAGTGTCCGAGTGGCAGGACAGGGGGAAGGATTTGTAAGTAAATTTAGCAATTTAATAATGTATATTACCCATAGACCTCTGTCCTTTCTTTCTCAGGAGCATTATTATGATCCAGTCTCTTATTGTGGATTCCTAGAGACTAGACTAAACTAAAGAATTTAAATTATGTGGCCTTGGGCTGCACATATAAGCCAAATTAGGTGCCTTAAGCCTCTGCGTTTCTGATTTCATCTATTCACAAAAGAGAAAGTCATTTTTGTTGTACATCTCATAATTGACTAAATAACACATTTCTGTATTTTGAATCATTTTACACCTTGCTTTTCTTCATTAGATGAGGCTTGTTGCACTGCCCTCGTAGTGTTAACACACCTGCTCCCACCAGTTGGTGCCAGTCGTTGCAGCCTTAAATCAGCTATAACGCACTTGGTTGTTCTTGCACTGATATGTATTCAGTAAGGTTCACACAGTATTTACCTGAGGAAAGCATTTGTCTAAACCTCACTGAATACTTCTCTAAAAATCTATCTTTATCTTCCCCATCTCCAAGCCTTTGCAGTGATCCTGAAGCATCATCCACAACACACCAACCCCAGCCGATATGCATCGGGGATCTAAACAGTGCAACCAGGCAGTACGTCATTGTTGCCAAGAATGACAAAGCAACCATTCCTCTGAATGATGGCCGGACGTGTGCTGTGGATAAGCTTTTCAAACTGTATTGGGTCCTTGTCCTATCCAGCACTGCTCGGCTCAGTCTTCACCTTCTTTGAGTTTGTCTATGACCCGCCACTGTCCACCCAAAGGAAAACCAAAGTACTGGAGCTGATTGCACAGATTAAAGGATGCAAGTAAAATGTTCACCTGTCCAAAATGTAGAGAGTCTCTGTTCACAGAGGTGAGAAACCTCATTTGGCATCTTCGTCAAATACACTGCTTATCAGATGGACAAAACCTGAAAATTATATGTAGCCAAGCTGGCTGCCCAAGGACGTATTATAACTTAAATTCATTTTCAAAGCACCTGCATAGATCTCATTCTACTTCATCTTCAGTGGATGCTGACTCAGTTCAACCTTCTTACCAAGGAGAGACATCAAACAGTTCAGTTGAAACTGATGATCTAGTTCCTGATGTTTTGGAGATGCCCAGTGATGTAGCAGGTGCAGTATCAAAGTTAAAAAACTATACTGATCTTGGTGAATGTGCTGCTTCTTTTGTGGCACAGATGTATGCATCATCAAATATTACTTTACAGATGTTACAAGAAGTGTAAACTGTACAAAGGAGTTGCTTGAGAAAACTGTAGACTGTTTGCAACAGTCAACTGCTGCTTTGTTGAGTAGCTTGGATGTAGACAGTGAGGCTGTTCAAGCATTAATGAAGGAGTTTGAAAGTGCTAAAAATATATTTGAAGATGTAGACACAACATAAAAGGAACAAATACTTCACTGAGAAGTTTTCCCTTGTTAAACCACAGGAAATTTTTCTGGGTCACAGGTCAGATACTGTAAGATAAGATGGTCAGATGAAACAGGCAGCAGATACATACCAGTATGTATCAGTCATCTAAACGCTCACGTTTTTATTCCATCATGAGGACATACAGGACCTCTTTGTTCAGAATAAGAAGAACACTGATGCCAAAATACGTGATTACTGTGATGGCTCTCACTTCTCCTCACACCCGTTGTTTAAAATGTACCCTGATGCTCTTCAAATACAACTTTACTTTGTGTCTTTTGTTTAACTCAGTTGACAGGGAGGTATATGGATTTGACAAGATTTTGCAACCACTTCTTGAAGACTTGAGATTTCTTGAAGATTCTGGTCTAATTGTGGATTTAAAAGGTCACAGCCATCAACTATATGGTACAGTTTGTGTGTTAACAGCAGACAATTTGGCAATTCATTCACTTTGTGGCTACCTTGCAAGTTTCTCTGCAAACAAATTCTGTCAGTTTTGCATGATTGACAAAGCAGATGCACAGTTGATATGTGATGAAGACAAAGTTGAGTTGCACACCAAAGACAGTTATCAGGAACATGTCAGCCTAAACGAACCAAGCAAGTGTGAAAGAGGACTCCTGTCTGAATAACCTTCAGTATTTTCATGTAACAGAAAACATAAGTGTTGATATCATGCATGATATACTTGAAGGTGTAGCCCCTTTAGGGGTTAAATTAATGCTTCACCATTTCATTTATGAGGAGAAGCTCGGTGCTCTCTGTCAGCTGACTGTTAGCAGAGCGAGTGACATCTCTGAAAACATCTGAGCACAAACATGTTCTATGTTGACAACCTGACCAGACGTGACGATTACGGCGCGACATTCGCGGCTAAAACACTGTTAAAAGTGTAGCTGGTGACAGAAAAATGGGTATTTTAAAACTTTACACCACCAACATTGCTGCCTGTGATTTGATCTGCATTCTGGGATACCTGGCTGCCCCAAGTCCACACAAGCAATCCATTATCTAGGATCGACCTGTCTTGACTTACTTTGCACGGCAACCAATCAAATGTTAGAGAAGCTGCAGTGGCAGCTTTAACCCCGCCCACTTAGTTTAATGGGTGAGGCTGACAGATGAAATGATTTCAAGGTGAGACATGAAGGGGACAAAAGTGCCAAAATGAATTAAATAAATAAATCATTAAATAATTATTTAAAATTGTCAATAATTATTTAAATGTGTTATTAATTAATTAAATGTGTCGTAAATATTTATTTAATTAATTATTTAAAATGTTAATTAATTATTGGCACATTTAATTAATTATTTAATGGTGTATTTAATTAATTCCTTATGTCAGTCCTGGCGTTCCAACCATGCAGGGCATGAAGGTAAGTTCCATGGATGAAAACAAAAACGTACATGTGCAGGTGGCCATCCAACTGTCACAGCAGTGCTATCACAGTAACAATTCTGATTTATCAGAAATAATTTGAGAGTAGGTATTCAATATATCCATGTAGAACAACATGAGTAAGTCTCTTCATGCTTCCAACCTCAACGTGTCAGGCCATGCAAAGTTACAGAGTGTGGTCAGTGAGTATTGAAACTCATCGTGAGAAAACACCAGCACTCTGCTGACTCAACCACTACAGAGATTAACATCAACACAGAAACTGTGTGCTGGAATATTCATGTCTGAGCAACTCCTGTAAAGGCCAAGTACTCTTTCCATATTGTGAATGTTGATACATTTCTAACACCAGACATGATTTATGTGTGATCTTGTTGCAACATGTCATATTACTGTATATTTAATGCTTACAAATGCAGGGATTTTTCAGTACTTATTAGTGCAAATGAATAGAAATGAAGAGCAATTCTGTTTCTTTTTATCTCACCTGATTTTGTCTGATGGCATCTTACCTGTTGTTTTACTTAATAGTAATGTTCTGCATCGGCTGATAAAACTAGAAAACCCACCTGCCCAGAACCTTAAAAAACTATCTGCAGATGTGGACGAATGAAGCCATTTAAGAACACCACTGAGGCCATCTAGTTTTATGGTCTGTAATCTGTAAAACCTGCCATGGCTATTTTTACACATCCACACAACACTTTCATGATTTAACTGAACAACAATGAGAAAAACAAGCACCGTGAATCCACACTGAAAAAGTCGATGCCAGTTAAACTGGGCTTAGTTCAAGCATGTGGATCTGCTGTCTTGTGTGAGAAGTTGTTAATGAAGCTGGAATCACGGTGCTGAAGTCACTCTGTGTCATCTATCTTCTACATAAGCAGAAGTCCTCTTAGCCATTCCATTTCAGGACTTCACGTTTGAGATCTGCAGCTACCAGCCCGTCAGCTCTGCTCAGTGTTGAGCTTGGTAAACACAAACACTGTCCAAAAATGCTCTCACACACACACACACTCAAACACAGATGGCATAATGGCAATTTGGACTCTGTCCTCTTTAACCCAACCTTTTAAAACTGAGTTCTCACAACACCATCAAGCATTGCTACTCATTGCGGACTATCTGATATACTTAAAAAGTGACAAGACTAAAGCTAGTTCTATCCATTTCTTAACTGTTTATCTAACACTCTTCCCAACTGACATGAGGCAGGAAAGAGGGGCACAGGTGACCGAGGCCAACACAGACAAAACACTCTCGTCCTCTCCGATCGCTGATTTTATCATTTGTTTCAGTTTAGTTTTATTCATACAGCGCCACCAATACTCATTTCAAGGCGCTTTATATTGTAAAGTAGACCCTACAATAATAGATACGGAGAAAACCCAACAATCATATGACCCCCTATGAGCAAGCACTTTGGCGACAGTGGGAAGGAAAACTCCCTTTTAACAGGAAGAAACCTCCAGCAGAACCAGGCTCAGGGAGGGGCGGGGCCATCTGCTGTGATTGGTTGGGGTGAGAGAAGGAAGACAGGATAAAGACATGCTGTGGAAGAGAGACAGAGATTAATAATAACTAATGATTCAATGCAGAGAGGTCTGTTAATACACAGTGAGTGAAGAAGAAACACCCAGTGCATCATGGGAATCCCCGGCAGCCTACGTCTATTGCAGCATAACTAAGGGAGGATTCAGGGTCACCTGGTCCAGCCCTAACTATATGCTTTAGCAAAAAGGAAAGTTTGAAGCCTAATCTTGAAAGTAGAGATAGTGTCTGTCTCCTGAATCCAAACTGGAAGCTGGTTCCACAGAAGAGGGGCCTGAAAACTGAAGGCTCTGCCTCCCATTCTACTTTTAAATACTCTAGGAACAACAAGTAGGCCTGCAGAGCGAGAGCGAAGTGCTCTAATAGGGTGATATGGTACTACAAGGTCATTAAGATAAGATGGGGCCTGATTATTTAAGACCTTGTATGTGAGGAGCAGGATTTTGAATTCTGGATTTAACAGGAAGCCAAAACAGGAGAAATCTGCTCTCTCCTTCTAGTCCCTGTCAGGACTCTTGCTGCAGCATTTTGGATTAACTGAAGGCTTTTCAGGGAGTTTTTTGGACATCCTGATAATAATGAATTACAGTCGTCCAGCCTGGAAGTAATAAATGCATGAACTAGTTTTTCAGCGTCACTCTGAGACAGGATATTTCTAATTTTAGAGATGTTGCACAAATGGAAGAAAGCAGTCTTACATATTTGTTTAATATGTGCATTCAAGGGGGTGGCATGGTGGTTAGCACTGTTGCCTCACAGTAAAAGGTCTAGAGTGTGATTAAAGAGGTGGGTTCATTTTGACAGAAGCCAATTGAGTCTATCCATCCATCCATTTGCTTCCGCTTATCCTTTACCAATTACCAACATAACAGACTAAATGCCATGTTGAGGCTGTCATTTTTAGCATCTACATGGATGTTAAAATCACCCACAATAATTATTTTATTTGAGCTCAGAACTAAATTAGATATAAAGTCTGAGAAATCAGACAGAAACTCTGTGTAAGGCCCAGGTGGACGATAGATGATAACAAGTAAGACTGGTTTCTGAGTTTCACAGCTGGGGTGGACAATGTTAAGCATCAGGCTTTCAAATGAATTAAAAGTCTGTCTTGGTCTTTCATTAATTAATAGGCTGGTGTGAAAAATTGCTGCCACACCGCCCCCTCGGCCTGTGCTTCGAGGTTTCTGGTAGTTAGAATGACTCGGGGGTGTTGATTCATTTAAACTAACATAATCATCCTGCTGCAACCAGGTTTCTGTAAGGCAGAGTAAATCAATTTGTTGATCAATTATTAAGTCATGTACTAACAGAGACTTGGAGGAGAGAGACCTAATATTTAATAATCCACATTTCACTGTTTTACTCTTTGGTTCAGATGTGGATACTGTACTGTTCTTTCTTTGTGATTGTTTATGTTTAAGTTGTTTGTTGCTGGTTTTTAGTTTGTTTTTTGTCTGTTTGGGAGCTGACACAGTCTCTATGGAGATGGGTTTTTGGGGGGGTAGCAGGAGGAGAGAAGCTGCAGAGAGGCGTGTAAGACTGCAACTCTGCTTCCTGGTCCCAACTCTGGATAGTCATATTTTGGGGGGTTTAATAAATTTGTCCATATTTCTAGAAATGAGAGCTGCTCCATCCAAAGTGGGATGGATGCCGTCTCTCCTAACAAGACCAGGTTTCCTCCAGAAGGTTTGCCAATTATCTATGAAGCCCACATCGTTTCTGGGACACCACTCAGACAGCCAGCAGTTTAAGGAGAACATGCGGCTAAACATGTCACTCCTGGTCTGATTGGTTTCACTCCACTACAAAGAAAAAGCAAGAAGCACAAATAACAGAAGTGAACATTACTGATGCTTCCTTACATTTAGGATTCCCCTGGGTGATAGCACACAGTTACAACATGTAGATGCTCTCGATAGGACTAACGCACAGCCACATCAGTTGCTTCAGTCTGTTTAACAGGATGCAGTGACCAATGATTCAACAGCCCAAGAATATACAAGCTGAGAGCTCAGCATCCACTTCTGCTCTCTGATGGTCTAAACTCAGACTGGAATCTAAAAAATGTGAACGGTGAACACTGACTGCTTTAAAAAATCTTTAAAAAATGATTTTGTCACAGAGAGAAGATAAAGGATCATGACAGTTGTATATAAACACCTGGGGAGAGAAAAAAGGAGAGTGAAGAAAAAACTCTCATAATGCAAAGTCTTTCAGCCTGAGCCTGTTGCAGCATAACTAAGAGAGGGCCAGGGTCACCTGATCCAACCCTAATTATATGCTTTCGCAAAAATGAAGCCTAATCTTAAAAGAAGAGAGGGTGTCCAGAGAAGAGGGGCCTGGAAGCCAACCCTACGCATCGTAGCAAACACGTAACAGCTGCACACACACGACTGGCTCAGAGGAGCAAGGGATTGTGGGAAGAAAATTAACTAATGCCTTTGAGAAATCTTAGTCTCTCTCTCTCTCACACACACACACACACACACACACACACACACACACACACACACACACACACACACTCACACACACACACACACACACACACACACACTCAGGCTAATCAAACACAGCTGAAAGACGCGGCACTGTAATGAGCTGCTTTACATTTTATAAAAGCTGATGAATCTGTTATTTTGCACACAGCAGCAGAAACAGTGAAACATCTGAGACTGACTAACACTGGTACACATTTAACTTCCTAAACTTTTTGGAATTATTATGTGATTTTCTTTTCTTTTCTTTTTTTGATGGACTATAGCAGTCAAAGTAAGAAGACTATGATCAGCAGCAGATGCTAATAAAATCAGTCACACACTGCAGCTACCTGATGTCAGACAGAAACTGTGGAAAAATATTTGTTTTCATACTCCTCAGTGGACGATAGACTCCCCACTGCTGTTTATTATCTGTTTTGAGTCTGTGAGGCTGTTAGTCACTTTATTTTCAGTAATGACACGCTGAGCTGCAGATTTGTTTCGCTGCTGCAAAAAACCAGAACAGATACACAGCGTCAAATCGAGTACGGCTGGATTTTAATAAGAAAAATGAAAAATACACAACAGCAGTGATGAGCAGCTGAAAAACAGATGAACGCAGCCAGAAGAGGAGACGCATAACAAGCTGTTCAATATCACCACACCTGCAGAGATCTGCGCAATAGGGCTGTTCGATATGACAATATATATTGGATGATGATATGAAAACATCTATCATTTCATATTATATGCATACAAAACAAACTGTTTACAGCACTATTTTTTCATGTTTTGACGGTCACTGTAGTGGCTGTATTAAAGTTCTCTTTTTCTCTTATATTTAATATAACCACACTACGGATGGACAAGTGACTCTTTTTATGCGCTGTCGTTAGCAACAACGACGGTAAAACCATTGTGTGGCTCCACCGTCCTCTCATTTATTTTCCACATAAACCTTTCACAATAAAGCTCAAGATCCTGTTAAGATTTTCCAAATAAACTGAAATGGTGACAAACAGAAGGACCAGTCAAAACAAATCGAGGACCTTGTTCCTAAACGAGGGGCTACTTCTGTAGCATGGACATGGTTTGTTTATGAAAAGTCTGACGCAGACCAGAAAACTGAGCTATGCAAATTATGGTGCAAACTGGCCCCACCTCAGACTCAAACACGACAAACCTCTTGTACCACCTATGAAAGAAAAAAAACCCACTCGACTCCAGGTAAACGACGCCCAGCTGAAAACACTTCACGTGAGTCGAGCTGGCCGAGATTCAGTGAATTAGCAGAAAATGTCAAATTTTTGTGATATATATCGTTGTCAGGACGATAAATGTCTTATATAGGGATATGAGATTTTGGTCATATCGCACAGCCCTACTGCACAATCAGAATCACAGCATGGAACCAGAACCTGAACTTGCTATGGTATCACAACCAGATCCTGTTATCAATGGATTATACGATTATCTTATTTAATTTACTCTGACTGCAGACAGGAAACACACAGCATTGTAAACAGGAAGTGGCTTTACCACGTGATCCATATACAGCTTGTGAAATTAGCGAAAGCAGCAATTGTGACTCCACCAACACACTAATTACACAATGAGGATCAAATCAGACTCACCCGATGGAGGAAGAGCTGTGGGGAGAGGGAGAGGAGACAAAGACAGGAGGTGTAGTGGGAGCGAGGAGGAAGAAGAGTCTTCAGGTTCGACATCTCTTGTCTTTGTGTTGTCTCTCCTGATGTGATCTGCACACAGAATAAGAAATGGATGCTTCTGATCTTCATCAGTGTACTGAAGAATATTTCACGAAGCCTAAAAACTGAGTGTCCACATGTCTTCTGCTCTTTCTGCTTAGTAAAAATAGATTTTATTCAAGCTCAACAGGAGAGAAGAGTTTGTATGTATGAGTTCGAATGCTGAACTGATTTCCAATGAATAAAAAAGAGGGTTGACAGTGAGGGTGTAAGCAGTCACTTCAGATTAAACATCCATCCATCTTCTTCCACTTATCCGGGGCCAGGTCGCCCAAGCAGAGAAGCCCAGACCTCCCTCTCCCCAGCCACCTCCTCCAGCTTGTACGGGGGAACACCAAGGCGTTCCCAGGCCAGCCGAGAGATATAATCTCTCCAGCGTGCCCTGGGTCTGCCCCGGGGCCTCCTCCCGGTGGGACATGCCCGGAAAACCTCGCCCAGGAGGCACCCAGGAGACATCCTTGTCAGATGCCCGAACCACCTCAGCTGGCTCCTTTCGATGTGGAGGAGCAGCAGCTCTACCCTGAGCCCCTCCCGGATGGTCGAACTTCTCCCCCTATCTCTGAGGCAGAGGCCAGCCACCCTTCGGAGGAAGCTCATATATTGTAAGGTAGGTAGCACAACAACACTCTGAATCTAAACTGATGAATCAAAAGAACTAGTCGCATGAAAAATAAATGAATAAATTTCAGATTGATACCGGCTTCAATGAAGTAAACAATCATGGAAATAATTAGAGAGAAGTCTGTCATCACTGAGGCTCCAGATGGAAACCTCCACAATCAGCCATTATAGGTGGCTGATATCATTGTGGCTTAACTGAAGTTTCATGTAGTTACACTTTTAATGAAGATCTGTGTGCTTGTGGCATAGTTATATTTCAGCAGATCAGTCCGCCTCCACGAGTTTGCGCTCCTTTCAGGAAAACGCTGACCTAAATCTGTTGACGGCAGCACCATTGCAGCGACAATAAAACATCTGTGGAAGGATATTTGATGCAGCACAATGCTCGCAAGATACTAACCCCCATGTTGCTCTCCGATGCATCCACCGGAGTATGAATGTGTGTGACTGTTAGATAGTAAGCACTTAGAGACAGCATAGACAAAAAAGTGCTGGTGTGAATGGGTGAATGGTGAGTGTTCAGACAGAGTAGAAAAGCGCTAGATAAGAACCAGTCCATTTACAGTCCAATGAATGATAAGGTTAGAAATTATTTTAACAACACATGCTCACTGTTGCAGACATTACATCTTTTAATTTTCAGCTGTTTTTCATTTCCTCTCCACATTCAGCAGAGCAGAATTTCCTGCGGAGGTTTCCATCTGTGAGTATGTTGTGTCAATCTGAGACAAATCAATCTTGACAAACTATAAACTGAAGAGAAACCGAGCTCCTGCCAGAAAACATCGACAACACGAACACACACCCACGTTTGACTAAATAAAAGCAAATTTAATCTGCATTTGTTGGCTTCCAAAAGCCTCTGACTGCATCTGAACATCGTCTCAAACAAATTAACTCAGAGGCTTTAGACAAGAGAAACACATCTGTGTCTATTTCAGTGATGGAGACTCAGGCTGCAGTCAGTCAATAACCTGTTCCTGCACCCCTGAGTTTATTCTTTATGGCAGCAGCTGTTCTCAGGAAACTCCTCACAAACAGCAGACAAAAATATAAAGACACACAACAAAGACCTCTTAAAATGTCAATGCAACAAACCATCTGCAGATGATGATGCTACAAGTTGCAGGAAGAAATTTCAGCAGGAGATGATGTAGAAACATAATGCCACATTATACAATAAAAGAGGGGACATTAACAACTCAGTATTCATTTGAAAAGTGCAATGCAATAACGTAAAAAACTGCACCACAGGTGAAAGTTGTACAATTTTGATGTTACTTCATTCAGAATATTTATGAATTCTGTTCTCTTGGTGAAATGAGCTGTTTCCTGGCCTTTCTTTTTTACTGAACTTTTGCTAAATAATTTTCCTGGTGCTGGGGTTTCGGAAGTAGCCGGTAAAATCCCAGAGGTTATAAAGAACCAACCCAAGTTGAACCAGTCTATTTGGGGACAAATGATATCTGATATCAAAAGACGGAGGGGGTTGGTTTCGTCCACCTGCACAGCTTGATTGCCTGGATGTCATCAGTCTGTAGAGACTACAAGGTGGCTATTATAAATAACATTAACTTGCTTCTGGAGCACAGAGGGCTTTACCGGAGGGATGGTATATGGATGGTATGGTAACATAACCAAGTTGGTTCCTGCATGTTGATGGCAAACATATCTTATGGTTTACAGCAGTGGTCTCCAACCTTTTTTGCGCCACGGACCGGTTTATGTCCGACAATATTTTCACGGACCGGCCTTTAAGGTGTCGCGGATAAATACAACGAAATAAAACCAGCACTGGTACCAAAAAAAAAAAAGATGTATTCATAACACACAGGAAAAGACCCATGGAAACCCTGAAAATGTGAATTTCACACCCAAGCCTCAACTCTCGCAGCCCGGTACCAAACGACTCACGGACTGGTACTGGTCCGTGGCCCGGGGGTTGGGGACTGCTGGTTTATAGCACTCACATGTTCCGCCTTTCTCTGGGTTATATATAACAAGGGTTATATTGACTAATCAATCACAGCACTAATCCTTTGGGTGACTGGTCCAGCTGTATGTGTCCAAGCCATTCTCAAACCATAACCCACTTACAATAGGCATGGACCTGCAAATTCAGCAACTCATTTTAATAGAGACTTTACTTATTTTGGCTGAATTGTGGCAATAAACACCCAACTCAAACCACCAAGAGACTGTGTCTGGGCCCAGACCACCTAAACAAGAAAACAAATAAAGCCGTTTTCAACTGTACTAGGACAGTTAAATGTAGACTATCAGACATTAGACCTCTCTCTTCTAAGTCCTATTAGTAAATGATTTAACAAAAAGTACAGGCTGAGTTGAAGGCTGAGTGAATCTTTCACTCCAGCTTATTAATTAGCCAAAGACCGACACACAGTTTTACTTCAAAGCCTCAGTCTTAGGGTGTTTAGTCCATAATACTCTGGTTCCTTTCTGGTTCATCCATTCATCGTACTCTGGTTCACCCTGTATATTATTCTTTTGTGCAGATGCGAACACAGTATGCGCACTCGAGTGTGGCCTAAAACAACTGCACCAACACCCTTTGGTGGAGGTGATTTTGGTGCGGTTCCAAATTAACTCCAGAGTGGTTCATTCATGGTGTACATGTGATCTGAGCTGAACCAACTACCATGTGTACGCTGCAAGTTTGAGTTAAAAAAACTTCCAGTAGCCACGTCTGCTTTGTTACTATAGATATGCAAAGGTCTGTACAGGCTAGCAGCTAGCCACAAAGTAAATCCTGTAAGTTCTCCAATAGTCATAAAGACAACACCTTCTTCACTTCAGTTTAGTTTATTTTTTTGTGTAAACAAACTAAAGCTACAAGTTTACAAACCTGTCAACTGATTTGTAAGTAAATGGACGATAATGCCTTAAGCCCCACCATGCTAAGTGCAACACAGATGAGCTGTGTGTTTAGGCTGATAAAAAGTCCAAAAGACAAAACAGAAATCCAGTTAGCTAATGAGTTACATAGTCTACAGGGGAAAATGAAACCACATACAAAGGCAAACATGGAAACGGGTAACACTAGGGCATGCAAACAGATATTTGGACCAGATAGCAACTGAACATACACAAAGGGGTGATTGCGGCAGAGAGGAAACACCTGGGAAACACAGGTGAGATAAATACCAACAGAGACTAACCCAAAGTAAAGTAAGAAATAAAGAAACAGAAAACGGCACATTCTAACATACAAACTTGATAATTGGATAAAAATAACACAGGGGAGGTGAGGTACACTAAATCTCAGGTACTTAAATATAAACTTTAACATGAACAGAATCCAAAAGCTATACCAATACTAAGAAGACCTTGGACTATCAACATGAATAAACCAACCAGAAACTGCTAAAAGGAAAAAAGAAAAAAAAAACAGAGAAAAAGGAAAAGAATACAACAAGACCAAACACAATCTTCCATGGTTCATTACTCATTTAGAAGATCATTTAGCCTGGAGAAATAGTTTGTTGCTTTATAAGAAAGCCCTCCGCAAAGCCAGAACATCTTACTATTCGTCACTGATTGAAGAAAATAAGAACAACCCCAGGTTTCTCTTCAGCTCTGTAGCCAGGCTGACAAACAGTCAGAGCTCTGTTGAGCCAACCATCCCTTTAACGTTAACTAGTAATGACTTCATGAACTTCTTCACAAATAACATTTTAATCATTAGAGATAATTCCGCTTCTTCAGTTCAGAACTGAAGAAGCTTCTCAGATGAGAGGTGAAACGTCTTCAAGCAACTTAAAGAAGTCCAGGTGCTTTTTTTCTTTCCAAGCTCCTTAGACTTCAATAATTACTTCCTCCAAACCATCAACGTGTCTTTTAGAGCCCATTCCTACAAGACTGCTCAAAGAAGTCCTGCCATTAATTAATGTAGTTGTCAAACAGCTAACAGATCATCTGCAGAGGAATGGTTTATTTGAAGAGTTTCAGTCAGGTTTCAGAGCTCATCACAGCACAGAAACAGCTTTAGTGAAGGTTACAAATGATCTTCTTATGGCCTCTGACAGTGGACTCATCTCTGTGCTTGTCCTGCTAGACCTCAGTGCAGCGTTCGATACTGTCGACCATAATATCCTATTAGAATAGAATAGAATAGAATTCAACTTTATTGTCATTGCACATGTCACAGGTACAGGGCAACGAAATGCAGTTTGCATCCATCCAGAAGTGCTTTAGCCATGATAGATATTAGGTGTGCATCGATACTCGTATCGATATTGAACCGTTGAACTGTGTGGGAACTAGTGCGTTAGCGCAGTTAGCTCGCCATCCAGCCCCACACACGGGGCGATCCGCGGTAGCTCGTTAACGGAGATTTGCCGCGTTGTGGCATTAACGTCATTTCAGATTAACGCTGACAGCACTAGTGGGAACACAACGAATATGACTGCACATTTACTCCGACATCATCCTGGTGCAAAGACAAGTGGAAGCAGACAAAAACAACAAGCACGCATGCTACAAACTTTACCCGAGTCATTTAGACAGCCGTTAGCACAGGATTCTCCTTATGGGGACCTGATATGTTTAATATGCTGCTGAGAATATAGCCCAGAAGAAGCGTATAGTATAGCTTTTATTTTGGAAAGAGCCATTTCTCTGTAATAAACTCTTTTCCAAAGATGAGGGATTCCTCGATCAGATAGATTTATTTATTTATTTCCCCAATCTTATAAACAGTACATTTGCATAATGACTGAAACCAGCCCACTGAAGGAACAATGGGCTGGGAGGTCAGTTCCTTGACAAAGGAACCACTGATCAATGGCCATGAGTACCATTCACAGAGAGTTGGGGAATGGCTGCAATCACAGATCAGTGGTTGTTGATCAATGGTCATGAGAATTTGCATAATTAAGATTAAGGAACTGACCTCCCAGCCCATTGCTCCTTCAGTGGGCTGGTGTCAGTCATTATGCAAATGTACTGTTTATAAGATTGAAACCTGCAGTCAGCTGAGACTGAAGAAGTCACCTGGATGAGTGACGAAACGTTTCTCCCACAAAACGCTACGTCCAGATGAACAGAATCAACTTTTGGAGATTTACTTTTCTGGATGATTGAGCATGCATCAAGACGTTTTAACCCACTTTGGCGAGGACTGCCTAAAGCTTGTACGTCAGTATGAGCAAACAGCACGTAAGAGGGCGGACTACAGGAACCACCTGAGATTCAGCCTCAGATGCCGACAAAACCGGATTACTCCTAAAAGTCTGCAAATGAGCTCTTCAGTTAAAGGCTTCCGGGCAACAAAAATCCTCCAGAAGGCACAGCATCAGCTGCTTAATGAACGGGTGAGGCAAACAAATTTTACCATCGACATGCTAAAATCTCAAGAGGAGCGGATCCGACAGAGACTGACAATGCTGTTAGATGAGAATACTCTTAAAAACGTGTTTGACTTTACTTATTAGGCTCATCTAGCATAGCACAAGAAGTCTAAGACCAGGCAGCAAAGGAAGTTTGACTTACTTGTTGTACGTCGGAAACCACCACAAAATACGGAGAGTGTCCTCAGTGACCAGAAGAGACAAGGATGTGACACCGAGGATGTGGACAAGTAGGTGAAGAATCTGTCTGACAGACAGCTCACCCAAACAGAGAAAAACATCCTTGCTAAAGGGTTGAATTATGCTGTCACACCGAGACAAATCCCGCTAGTGGAGCTTAGTGGAGCTGATCACAGCCACAGAAACAGCAATTCATAACAACAACATTGCAGAAGTGGAAGCAGAGCAACTACGGACGAAAGTGTCGGCCTGTCTCAGCAATGCGAAGCCCCCAGCATCCAACATCACCATGGAGGAGAGGAAGGCACTCACATCACTTAGTAATGACAACAACAGTATCATCCTTCTGACAGACAAGGGCAGGTGCACAGTATTGCTAAACCAAAAAGACTATCATGAGAAAATTTTGTCACTGCTCAGTGATGAAAATACTTATGAGCCCCTGAAATGAGACCCAGGAAGTGGCTACAGGAAGAGGGTGATAGACTGTCTGAAGCAGTTAGAACAAGACAAGGCTATTGATCGGACCTCATACCACAGGCTGTACCCAGGGGAGTCTACACCAAGTCTGTATGGTTCACCGAAGATACATAACCAGGAAGCACCTTTAAGACCGATTGTCTGCATGATCAACTCCGTTACCTATAACATCTCCAAGTTTCTGGCTTCGATCCTCAACCCGCTGGTGGGCAGCTCTGAACACCACATCCAGAACTCTTTGGATTTTGTTGAGAAGGTGAGAGATGTCATTATGGAGGCAGATGAAACCATGGTCTCGTACGACGTTACATCTCTCTTCACTTGCATCCCAGTCACGGAAGCGTTGGAGGTAGTCCGTAAGAGATTACAGGATGACCCCAACCTCAGCAACAGGACCGCTCTCAGCATCGACCAAGAGTGCTGTGTCTTCATTCCACCTACTTCACATACAAGGGTCAGTTCTACAGGCAGAAACATGGGTGTGCCATGGGCTCCCCAGTTTCACCCATCGTGGCCAATTTGTACATGGAAGAAGTGGAAAAGAGGGCTTTGCTATCCTAACCTGGAACACCACCAAGCCATTGGTTCAGATGTGTGGATGACACCTGGGTGAAAATCAAATCTCAGGACGTTCCACATTTCACGGATCACATTAACTCGGTGGACCGACACATCAAATTCACCAGGGAGGATATGAAAAGTGGCAGGTTAGCCTTCTTAGACTGTGAGATTTCCATCAGTAATGGGGGACATCTAAAAGCTGACGTGTACCGTAAACCTACACATACGGATCAGTATCTAAGGTTTGACTCTCATCATCCACTGGAGCACAAACTGGGCGTCATCAGGACGCTACAACACAGAACGAACACCATCCCCACTGACACAGCAGCCAGGGAGGCAGAAGAACATCAAGAAGGCCCTGAGTAAATGTGGTTATCCCAGCTGGACTTTTGTCAAAGCTGGGAAGGCTCCTAAAGAAAGCTCCAGCCGATCCAGGAGTAGGGCTGCCACAAACGATTAATTTTGCGATTAGTCGACTAATCAGATCATCATCCATTGGACGTAAAACGTACAGCTTATTGCACCAGCAGCATCTGCTCTTATATAACTATCATTAGCTTACAGCTTTAAGTGTTTCAGGTCTGTGCTAACTAAAAATAAAGACAAGATGATAGTTTGTTAAATTTTAATGAAATTTGCAGATTGTTTCGGTGAAGTTTAATAAACTCCTTGCTATCTAAAATATAACAGGACACCGGAGTATATTCTCGAGCATCTCACACTTCTGATAATCAGCTGTCTGCTTGACGTTTATTCAGCTGTGTAAAAACTATAACTTTAATCTCAGCCAAACCGATTTACTCAGGAACAAATAAAATATTAAAAAAGCCAAACAATAAAATTTTTAAGTTATCTAAAGGACTTATATATCATGTTTAACCTGAGTAGCGAAAGACAGCGGTGGGTTTGAAAACAATTTGCCGGGAGTCCGGTGTTCTCACGGCTCTAGTGAGCCTCGACCCCGGCTCGCTATCGAGCTAGTGGGTAACAGACGTCTCCGAAAACGTCGGAGCGCTTTTGAAAATATGTGGTGTCTTGATAAACTGAGCAGATATTTGAGGTTTACACAGCTACATTCTCGCCTGAAAATATGTTAAACGTTTATTTTGTGACCCAGAAAGAATAATAAGAGTAATATTAAAACTAACTAGCTGCCGCCGTTGTTGGAAACTGAGCTGGGCCGCGCTATGAATTCTGGGACACAGCTTCTTCTTCTTCTTCGGGGTTTAACGGCAGCTGGCATCCTTGTACATGCAGTGCTGCCATCTTCTGTTTCAGTCCGTTATTACACTCTTAAATCCTACTACTTATTCCTGCGTCTTTTGGGATCTTACAAAGCTTCAAACGACGCGTCGACTATTAAATCAGTCGTCGACGATTTTGATAGTCGACGTAATCGTGACTAGTCGACTACTCGTGGCAGCCCTATCCAGGAGAGAAGGACAACCGCTGCCCAAGCGAAAACCTGTAGTGATCCCGTACGTGTCAGGGGTATCGGAGCAGCTGAGACGCATTCTTTCTAAACACCAGGTCTCTGTGGCTTTCAAACCCCAAAACACGCTGCGCCAAAAACTGGTCCACCCCAAGGATCGGGTCCCCCGACACAAACAGAGTAACATAGTGTACGCTGTTAAGTGCCAGGATTTATACATCGGGGAAACCAAACAACCTCTGGCTAAGAGGATGGCACAACACAGAAGAGCCACCTTGTCAGGCCAGGACTCTGCAGTCTATTCACACCTACAGGCCAGTGGACACTCTTTCAGTGATGGGGATGTAACATCCTGGACAGGGAGGAACGCTGGTTTGAGGGCGGAGTCAAGGAGGCCATTTACGTGAAAAGGGAAAGACCATCTCTGAATCGAGGAGGGGCCTAAGGGTGCATCTGTCACCATCTTACAATGCTGTGATTGCAGCCATTCCCCAACTCTCTGTGAATGGGACTCAGTGGTCAGTGGCCTTTGATCAGTGGCCTTTGATCAGTGGCCTTTGGTCAGTGGTTGTTGATCAATGGTCATGAGAATTTGCATAATTAAGATTAAGGAACTGACCTCCCAGCCCATTGTTCCTTCAGTGGGCTGGTTTCAGTCATTATGCAAATGTACTGTTTATAAGATTGGAAACCTGCAGTCAGCTGAGACTGAAGACGTCACCTGGATGAGTGACGAAACGTTTCTCCCACAAAACGCTACGTCCAGATGAACAGAATCAACTTTTGGAGATTATGAATGCTATGTTATCCGCATGCTCCACCACCTTGGACCTAGTGGCCCCCGTGAAGATGAACCGTCCTAGATCCTCCACTCAACTCCAGTTAAATGACTCTATACGAGACGTTACGCCGTACCTGTTGTCAATCTGAGAGGAGGTGGAAAAAAGATAAGCTTCAGGTATCCCTTTTACGTAGCAGCCGCACTATATATCAGGACTCTGTTAAGACTTCTAAAGCGGCTTTTTTGTCCGACATCATCGTGACTAACACCCATAACCCCCGGGTCCTGTTTAAAATTTTCAATTCTGCGATCGATCCTTGCCCTGATAAAGTAGACTTTGCCTCCCCAGTTCTCTGTGAGCAATTTTTAAATTATTTTACGAGGAAAATCTCACCTCTAAAAACCTCCCTCATCTTCCTGTGGTGAATCCTCTTCCTCCTGGAGGATCTCCGTCCAACTTCTACAAATTTGAACCGATCTCACTTTCTACTCTTAAAGCATAATTGATCAATTGAGAAGTTCAAACTCGGCTCATGATTTCTTCCAATCCCGGATTTTAAAGGATGGGTTCGATGTAATTGAACCAGTGTGTGAATGTGTGGATGACTGAATGTAGTGTAAAGCGCTTTGGGGTCCTTAGGGACTAAGTAAAGCGCTATACAAATACAAGCCATTTACCATTTAATTGGGCCTCATTTCTTATCAATGATTAATTTATCATTACTCGCAGGCCATGTCCCATCTGCATTTAAACATGCAGTGGTGCAACCTATCCTAAAGAAAACTAGCCTCGACCATACTGACCTTGCGAAATATAGGCCTATCTCTAAACTTCCGTTTTTATCTAAAATATTAGAGAGAACTGTCCTTTTGCAACTACAGGCCTACTTTTTTTTCAACATTATGTTTATTAAAGTTTTACATATATACATACATAAAGTACATACACAAACAAATTTACACGATAAACGAAACACAAGGTACATTCAATGCAAGCACTTGAGTCCATGAGACCTCTGACAGATTTTAAAGAATAATTTTCAGATTGCAGCATATGGTTGTGGTCCTGTACAGGGAATAGCTAGGCTGTCCCTGTCTCACACAGTAAACCAGATAGATCTTTATTCCCAATATACTGGATGTAGCGCCCCCAAATTTTCTGGAAAATTTCTTGTTTATCTTTTAGAGTATATGTAATTTTCTCTAATGGTAAACATAAAGACAATTCTTTGAACCAATGTGAAATACTTGGTTTGCCAAGACTCCTCCACGTTAGAGCTATCACTCTCTTTGCTTGTAGTATTCCCATGTTTATGAAGATTTTTTCAAAATGATTTATGTTACACCCTACAGGATATAATCCCAGTAGGAAAAGTTTGGGATCCATCACAAGTTTAATTGACAAAATCTCCTTTATCATTGCTCTAACCTCTTCCCAAAACTCCTTTATTTTTGGACATGACCATAAACAGTGGAGCAATGTGCCCTTATCTTCTTCACATCTATTACAGATATCAGGAATCTGCATATTAAATTTGTTAAGTTTTTCTGGTGTTATGTACACTCTCATCAACCAATTAAATTGTAGCAATTTTAGACATGTGTTCCCTGTCTGTGTTTGGGCTAGCTTACATGCTCTACTCCATTGTTCCACTGTCAATTCCTCCTGTAAGTCATACCTCCAAGCTTCAAGCTTAGCAGCAGATGAATCAGGAGAGGATGTCATCATCAAGTTATATAATTCAGATATCATCCCTCTACCAGTGGGGTTTTTGGTTAGGATTTTCTCTAATGTGGACAGCGGGGGAATATGTGTAAAATCATTATGATAAGACCTGATAAAACTCCTAAACTGTAGGTATTTGAAAAAGTGCTTTCGGGGAATATTAAATTTAGAGATTAGTTGTTCAAAACTTAAAAGTCTTCCATCACCCCCGAAAGCATCCTTCACCAGTCCCAGCCCCGAGTCTGCCCACATTTTAAAACCACCGTCCGCCCTACCCGGGGCAAAATAATTGTTGCCCCAAATCGGGCTAAAAACGGAGAGGGGAGATTTTACGTTTAAATATCTTTGAGTGACATGTAAGATATAAATCATGTTTTTAACTATAGGATTAAGCGTAATGTCCTTGAGTTTATTATATTTATCAGAGTATACATATGTAGGAAGTGGAAGCCTAAGAGAGAGAGACTCAATAGTTCTCCATGCGGGGGGCTTTTCTGCAGCATAATAGAACATTATAGTTCTTAACTGGGCTGCCCAGTAATACCAAACCATGTTAGGACATTGCAGCCCTCCTGCATCAAAGGGCAAGTATAAAAGTGATAAGCGAAGTCTGGGACGCTTGTTATTCCATAAAAACTGATTAAACAGTTTTCTTATTTTAAGGAAAAAGTCTGAGGGGGGTGGCAAGGGGATATTCTGAAACAGATACAGAAGCTTAGGGAGCACGTTCATCTTTAGTATATTTATTCTACCAATCAGTGAAATTTGGAGACTCGACCATCTCTCCACTGATTTGGATATGTCAGTCATAATTGGACTATAATTATGGTTCACCACCTCTTCCAATTTCGGGACAATCTGAATACCTAGATAAGTAAACTGATTCACATTTCTAAAATGGCAGGTGTATTTAGGTGGATTCATCCTTTCTTCTGAGTTCAAAAGCATTATAGAAGATTTTGATTTATTGATTTTATAACCAGAAATATGTCCAAATTTTCCAATTAGGTCTAAAATGGCTGGAATAGATTTTCCCAGATTTTTAAGAAAGAGGATCACATCGTCAGCATAAAGAGCTATTCGATGGTCGAGCCCTCCGATCTCTATACCCGTGATCATACCGTGTTCTCTTACAGCAATAGCAAGTGGTTCAATTGCAATTACAAATAAAAGGGGGGATAGGGGGCAACCTTGTCTACAACCTCTTCCAATCTCAACTGGTTTTGAGATAACATTATTGGTAATTATTTCTGCATATGGGTTATTATATAGAAGCCTGACCCAGTTACAGAATCCCACTCCCAAACCAAAGCGACCAAGAATCTCAAGCAAATAGGGCCATTCCACCCTATCGAAAGCCTTCTCGGCATCTAGTGCCAAGAAAGCTGTATCTGAAGACCCCCCTTGCTCGTGTAAAATATTTAACACTCGTCGAACATTGTGGAATCCCTGACGCCCAACCATGAACCCATTTTGATCTTCCTTGATGATGTCTGGCAAAAGGCCCTCCAGTCTCTTTGCTAGAATTTTACAGAGTATCTTTAAATCTGAGTTTAAGAGGCTAATTGGCCGCAGGTTTTCACATTTATCATTCGATTTTCCAGGTTTGGGAAGAAGTGTAATTAAGGCCCCTCTCAGAGTGGGTGGGAGTATCCCCTTTTGAGCAGATTCAGAAAACATTTCCAAAAGGGGTGCCTTTAATTTGGATACAAACTTTTTATAGATATCAATTGGCAGACCGTCTGGCCCTGCAGCCTTTCCAGAATTCATACTCATTATTGCCTCTGAGATTTCGTCCAGAGTCAATTTAGCCCCCAGTCTCAAGGATTCCTCTTCTTCTATTCTGGGGATATTCATATTGTCAAGAAAAGAGAAAAAATTGGGGTCTGGTTCACCTGGGTTTAAGTCAGAACTGTATAACCTTTCATAATAGACCTTGAAAGAGTCACTTATTGCAGCAGGGTCAGAGATCGTTTCCCCTTTATCATTTTTAAGTGCAGTAATTGATCTTTCTAATTGGAATTGTTTTATACGCCAAGCCAGAATTTTACCTGATTTCTCCCCTTGATCAAAAACGGACTGCTTAAGTTTTAATAAGTTAGCTGTAGCTTTTGAAGCTGAGATTTCATTATATTGGGTTCTTAATAACAGCAAACTTTGGTGCAGCTTGGGACAGGGGTTCTTAAAGTACATATCCTCAGTAGCTTTAATTTTTGATTCCAATAATTTCAGCTTTTGTCTGGCCTTCTTAGATTTTGAGCTTGTGAAGCTAATTATTTGGCCCCTAATGAAGGCTTTGAATGCTTCCCATCTAATACACGGAGATGTTTCAGAAGTATTGAGCTCAAAGTAATCAGTAATTTGTTTGTCAAGGTACGCCATTAGGTCTTTGTCCTTCATCCATTTTTGCTGAAATTTCCATTTTGGGGGATCTCGTACTAGCCCTGGATCCAAATAGACCAGACTGGCTGGGGCATGGTCTGAGATAAGGACACTGCCATAATCACAACCGTTCACTTTATAGGACAGACTTGCTGAGATTAAAAAGTAGTCTATTCGTGAGTATGATTTATGTGTGCTTGAATAACATGAATATGTCGATACACCAGGATTCCTGTCTCTCCACATATCCATAAGATTTAATTCCTTAGCAAACTGAAGAATGGTTTCCCTACTCTGGCTATGAGATTTGTCTAAATGTGATGATTTATCTATACTTGGGTTCAGAGTGCAATTGAAGTCTCCCGCTAAAATATATTGACCACTAAGTGCTGACAGCGTGCAGAACAGGTTATTAAAAAAAGATGGTTCATCCTTATTTGGGGCATAAATATTAACTAAAATCAGAGGTTCTGTATAGAGAGTACCCTGAACAATCAAATACCTTCCCATCCTATCTGCAATTACCTTACAAACATTAAAGGGGACGGACTTGTGTATTAGATGGCGAAGATGGCGCCAGCAGTATGCACGGCGACACGTCCGTCAATTCTGCTAGCTTTGCTTTGGCTTTCGCTAGCCTTATCCTTCTCTATTTTATCCCAAAATGCCCTCGCTCTGCGTGTGTACAATCGCCAGTTACTCTTAGAAATCAAAGCATCGTATGACCTGGCTCTTAAGCAAACTGAGACAGGAGATGATTATGGGCCCCCTCCACCACTTTTTGAGCCCTGTATCCCGGTTTATCTGTGCCAACACACCTACACCACTTCCTGGAAGAAGCGCCCGAGGAAACGAGGAAAGCGGGCTGGTACACTCATCAAAGTCCGAGCTCTTCTCCGTGCTTCTCGTGGAACTACTGGACCAGCAGAGTGCATCTTTAGATGGATCCTGCCTGTTGTCCCTGGAGCTCCCACGACACTTGATCCCCCGCTCTCAGCTTTTTATTTCCCTAAGCGGCCTCGGACCCGTGGATGCGGTGTGGACCACGGAAATCTTCGCACACTTAACCGAGCTGGAACATCTGATGTTAGGATCTACACACTCCAAATGGCTTTACTAAATGTAAGATCATTAGCAAACAAGACGTTTGTATTAAACGACTTCCTAAAGTCACAACAGTTGGACTTTCTGTTTCTGACAGAAACATGGCTTCAACCCGGTGAGTCTGTAGCTTTTTCGGAACTGGTCCCTCCTAATTTCTCATTCTTCAGCCTCCCTCGGTCCTCTGGTAGGGGGGGAGGCTTAGCCACCGTGTTCAACGCTCAATTTCATTGCCATCAAACATTACAGCACGACTCATTTTCTAGTTTTGAACTCCAGCTGTTTGAGTTACACCTGAATTCTGCTGCGCCTTTGCTGTGTGCCCTCATATATCGCCCTCCCAAGTTTAACAAGGATTTTATCAAAGAGTTTTCAGGTTTTATGGCTGGAATCGTTCTTAAATTTGACAGTTTTTTAATCCTTGGTGATTTTAACATCCATGTCTGCTGTGACTCTAAACTTTTGGTCAAGGACTTTTTAAATATTATTGACTCTTTTAACTTGACCCAGTGGGTTACTGGTCCCACGCATGAAAAAGGTCACACACTGGACTTGGTGCTCTCCCACGGGTTGGATGTGTGCATCACGGAAATATCCGAGTTGCGCATCTCCGATCATCTTCCTGTGTTGTTCACTCTAACACTGCGCTGCTCGATGGATAAGCCGTACGTCCCAGTGCGCAAAAAGCGAGCGCTTAATGTACTAACAGCGCCTGCTTTTTCTGCTGCCTTTATGGACTCTGGAATAATGAACTCCAACTGTAAAAGTGTTGAGGACCTTTCGGACATTCTTCATTCTACCTGCACTGATATCTTGGACTCTATTGCTCCGCTCAGGACTGTGCGCGCTAAGCATTTATCAGAGCCGTGGTTGAATGAACATACGCGCTCCCTCAGACGTGACTACAGACGCGCTGAAAGGAGATGGAAAAAGGACAGATTGTATGTTTCCCTACAGATTTTAAGGACTCGTCTTTCTGCTTACCAAGAAGCTGTAAAAACTGCAAAGACACAGTTTGTCTCAAACTTAGTGTCAGTAAACAGTCACAGGCCTCAGGTATTTTTTAACGTTCTTAATCGCTTTCTTAGTTTATGTGATAATTCTGGAGTCACTTCTTCACCAAGTATGTGCGATGATTTTTTAGCATTTTTTAATGACAAGATCCTATCGATTAGGGCCCTTGTCTCGTTGTCTGCTGCCTCAGATCAGAGTCCTTCTCCTGTGTGCTCAGCTGTCTTAGAGCAGTTTGATCCCGTCTCCCTTAAGGACTTGACCGCGGTAGTTAGTAACCTAAGATCATCACACTGCCCCTCTGATTGTCTTCCCCCGAGCTTGCTTAAAAGCACTTTTAATACTGTCGGGCCTTTCATCCTGAGATTAATTAATACGTCCCTTGCTACAGGCTGCGTCCCATCATGCTTTAAACAAGCTGTAGTTCAGCCTCTTCTTAAAAAACAAAACCTGGACCCAACTGTTCTGTCCAACTACAGGCCTATCTCAAAGCTTCCTTTTCTATCTAAGGTCTTGGAGAAAGTGGTCTACCTACAGTTGCAGGACCACCTTAATTTTAATATGATCTCTGAAAAATTTCAATCTGGTTTTAAATCACTACATAGCACTGAGACGGCACTTTTAAGGATTTTTAACGATATTCTTTTAACTCTGGACTCTGGCAGCCCTGCTGCCCTTTTATTGTTGGACTTGTCAGCAGCTTTTGACACGGTCGACCGTGACATCCTGTTATCACGGCTAGAATTTCACGCTGGCCTAAAAGGATCTGCCCTATAGTGGTTTCGTTCCTATTTGTCAGAAAGGTTTTTTTATGTCAATATGGGCCCCCACAACTCCAAAATAGCCCCTCTTAAATACGGTGTACCTCAAGGCTCTATTTTGGGTCCTGCCCTGTTCGCACTCTATTTGTTGCCATTGGGCTCCATCTTCTCGCGGTACAGCATTTCATTTCATTGTTTTGCTGATGATTTGCAGATTTATCTACCTTTAAAAGCAGGGTCAGACCATCCGCAGCTCTTATTACGCTGCCTTGATGATGTCAAACAGTGGTTGTCATTAAATTTTTTAAAGCTAAATGAAAATAAAACTGAGGTTGTCATTTTTGGCAACTTTAATCATATCGACAGCACTCTGGGCCCCCTTTCCTCGTATTGTAAAACACATGTAAAAAACCTCGGTGTCTACATTGATGGTTCTTTTAAATTGAATAAGCAGGTGAGTGCAGTAGTTCAGTCCTGTTTTTTTCAGTTAAGACAGCTAGCCAAGGTAAAGCCATACCTTCCGGCTAATGTCTTTGAGCGTGTTATTCACCTTTTTCTTACTTGCAGATTGGACTACTGCAATTCATTGTATTATGGTCTAGATCAGGCCACCATCCATCGTCTTCAGATGGTTCAAAATGCTGCTGCTCGCCTGCTAACTGGTACCAAACGGAGAGAGCATATAACCCCAGTTTTAGCTTCTTTACACTGGCTTCCTGTCTCCTACAGGATCCAATTTAAACTTCTACTTTTTGTTTTTAAGTCACTTAATGCCCGAGCCCCTCCTTACCTGTCTGAGCTCCTCTCTGCCTATGCTCCAGGAAAAACCACGAGGTCTAGCTCAAAACTAATGTTGTCCATCCCACGGACTAACCTCAAATCCCGTGGTGATAGATCCTTCTCTGTGGCAGGTCCCAGACTTTGGAATAGTCTCCCCTTAAATATTAGATCTGCACAAACACTTGAGCAATTTAAATCTTTACTAAAGACACATTTCTATGCCCTGGCTTTTAACACACTATGACCCAAGCATTTTGGTCTTATTTGAATTAGTTTAGTTATTGTTTTAATTCTTTTACTGTCCTTTTATTGTTTTTTATTGTTATTATTGTATTACATTGTTGCTTTTTAATACCATTTTTATATTGTTAAGCACTTTGTGCAGCATCGGCTGTTTGAAATGTGCTATATAAATAAATTTGACCTTGACCTTGACCTTGACCTAGAGTCAAAACCCCTCTCGCTTGGGAGTTAAATGGTGCTGAAAATACCTCTCCCTGCCATCTCCGCTTAATCTTTAAGTCCTCTTTTCCAGTAAGATGAGTCTCTTGGAGAAAAATTATTTTGGAATGCATATCTTTTAACCTTCTCATCACTTGTTTAACTTTTTTAAGTTTTTGCAGCCCTCTACAGTTCCACGATGTCATCTTAATTTCTAAAACATTGGACATAGCTGCAATTTTCAGATGATCTCCTCATGCTAGTATATAGAAGTGTACCTTTAAACAACCAAAACAATGCAGACAACACAGATGCTTCTAACTGCATCAACCATTGAACAAAACCCCTCTGACCTAAGGGCCAGTTTCCCCTTCTCCTTACTACACACTCCGGTAATGCTAATGACCAGTCCACAGTTATTGAGGAATGATCCACCATTATTGATATTGACTTATCCTAAACTTAAACACTCCCTCCATTGTTAGCTTTTACATACAAATAATAATTGCTTTGCCAGGAATTTATTGCTATCCCAAATATACTCATGTAAATAAATTAAATGTTAGGGGTCTACTGTGCTTTAACTCTATTTAAATGTAACTATAACTCAGAGAGTCCTCCTGGAAAACAAAAAGTAATCGATCCCCCCCCCAAAAAAAAAAGGGGGGGGGGGGGGGTATACTCACAAAGCAGGTAATCACCAGCGTCTTTAACCCCCGTACAGATATAACGGAGGCATGTACAGATGTTCAGTGTGAATATATTTCAATGATCAGTTCACAGTAGCCCCAGGAATTAGCTGCCAAGCAAAACGTTCAATTATTTTACCAACTCTATCCGTATCGCTATTCATCCCGCTCTGCTTGGATCCGCGTAACGAAAGTCTCTGCGTCCTCCGGTTTGCCAAAAGTCAGTGTTTTATCCTTGTAGGTCACCAGGAGCCTGGCGGGGAGAAGCATCCCGTGTCTTATCCCCATGCTGCGGAGCTGTCGTCTCACGGAGTCGAACTCTTTCTGCATCTTATGTATGCCGGCTGCCATGTCCGGGTAGAAACGCACCGGTTTGTCCTCGTAGAGTATTTGCTTTTTGATTTTGGTCGCTTTCAGCACCATTGCCTTATCCCTATCGCTCAGGAATTTCATGATCAGTGTTCTTGGGGGGGCGTTTGGGTCGTTTCTCGGGCCGATTCGATGCGCCCTTTCCAGGAATGGCTTTGATTTCAGCAGAGGGATGTCCAGCGTCTCCGGGATCCAGGTTTCCAGAAATGCGCAAGCATCCATTCCCTCCACCTTCTCCGGTAAATTCACCAGTCTCAGGTTAGCCCTCCTGGCCCTTGTTTCCAAGTCCATTACTTTGTCCTCCATATCTCTGGTTTTCTTTTCGAGACTCTGGACTTTTCTCTGAAGGCTATCGACCGTGTCCTCAGTGTCGGAAATGCGTGTCTCGACATTTACAATACGCTCCTTGCACTCTCCGACCTCGTTTCTCACTCCCTCAATTGCAGCCATTATTCCGTCAAACCTGTTGGAGAAGTCGGTTTTCAAGTCTTTGATAGCTTCAAGAATCGGAGCGTGACTTGGTCCTTCCTCTTCAGCGCTAATTGACTCTTCCGACATGGTGCTAGCTTTAGCTTTTCCACTTTGTTTAGTTGGTCCGAAATCAATTTTAGGTTGTGAGGGTTTACCACGACCCCTGCCCGATTTACCTGGTGCAGACGACATAAAAGAGTCCTAAGCGCGGATACCGTAAGAGTTTAACTTCAAAAGTTGATATTACGTTAGGTGTCTTGGCAAAGATTCACGGAGGAGGGAAGTGTGCGTCTAGCTAACGCGCCGCCATTTTTTTCTCCACTACAGGCCTACTTAAATGCAAATAACATTAGTGACAAATTTCAGTCTGGTTTTAAACCTCACCACAGCACTGAAGTGGCACTGCTGAGGGTTTTCAATGATCTTCTTTTAATTACCGACTCAGGTTGCCCTGCCATTTAAATTTTATTGGATCTGTCCGCTGCTTTTGATATAGTAGACCATAAAATTATCTTAGAGAGACTGGAACATGTTATAGGCATCAAGGATTCTGCACTTTGGTTTAAATCCTACCTCTCGTGTAGGACTTTCTTTCATGATGGGTTGCTACTCATCCGCCGCTGCCCTGTTTGCCGTGGAGTACCACAGGGGTCTGTGCTGGGCCCTCCAGTGTTTGCCTTGTACATGCTACCCCTGGGTTCTATCTTTGACAAATATCAGATCTCCTACCACTGTTATACTGACGACATTCAAATCTATTTCCAGTTGTGTGATGACCTGCCAGCTTCATTGAATCGTTTGTCTGACTGCTTGAAAGATGTTACAGAGTGGCTGTCAGCCAATTCTCTCATTTTAAATGAGAAGAAAACTGAGATTATGGTGTAGGATAGTCACACTCCACGAGACCAGCTAGCTGCCCGATTTGCTCCCTTTGCTTGCTTTCTTACAGATACTGTAAGTAATCTAGGTGTTTGCCTGGATAGTTCATTTAAGCTGGATAAACAGGTTTCCTCTGTGGTTAAATCTGGCTTCTTCCAAATTTCCATGGTCAATCGTTTAATACCGTACAAAGATCTTGAAAAACTGGTACATGCCTTTGTGACCTCCAGATTAGATTATTGTAACTCGCTCTACTCTGGACTCCAACTCGCTCACCTCCAACGGTTACAGCTCATTCAGAAAGCTGCGGCTCGTCTCCTAACCGGAACTAGAAAGTTTGCCTGTATTACTCCAGTGCTCTCTGACTTACATTGGCTGCCTATTAAATTTCGTATTGATTTGCCTACTTTCAAATGCCTAAACAACCTTACCCCTGACTATCTCACCAACCTCCTCAGTCTCTATACTCCCAGCCGTTCTTTATGATCATCTGGTCAGTTACTTCTGGCCCAGCCCATGCTCATGTATTTGGGCAATGGACAGTAAATTTGTCAAATAGTGCAGTGGAGTGAAAAGTACAAGTAAAATAATATTTTTTCTTAACCTCCCACAATAGTATAGACAACTGAGGACATGAGGATTGAAGACCAACAAAATCAGGAACGTAGGAGGCAATTCAGGGGCAAACCTACTTGGGCGAGGCCATGCTGCCGGAGAAATTTAAGAGTGTATACACTCACTTTTGTCTCCTGAAGAGTTGATCCCACTTCAAGGGGCAATAACACTGTGAATATCAGTGTGAAGTTGATACGAGCTTCTGACCCTCCTTCATGTAAGGAGAAGATCAGCAGGCTGATGTTTAACCAACAATTAAACATTTCACTGTTTACAGCCACCCCACCCTGTGAGGCTGATTCCAAAGCGCAGACACCACCTGAGTCCAACCGATTCACATTCACATAGGCCTACCATCATTCACTCTATCTAATAACACCACCTTTAAATAAGACCGCCACCCCGTTCGTTCATATGTTAGTCACGGTTTTTCTGCTCATCAATACACATGCCTGCGGTCTCAGGGCTGAATAGCACACTTTTCCCATCATGCTTCATTGGGTGATTTCAAATGGACCAATCATCTTCCCATTACACTGACACCAGTACGTGTGTGTGTGTGTGTGAGAGAGAGAGAGTGAGTAAAAACACATTCACCTCGGAGCAGCGAGCTACAGCCACTCAGGTCTCAGAAATGAGCCGTGTTGTCATGGCAACATGGCAAATGAGAATCCAGCATCCCTGAAACACCTCCAGCCTCCAGTGGTTGTTGGTTCGATTCCAGATTAGCCAGGCCTTTACACAGAGCCTTTCAGATTAAATGCACAGGACCAGATGAGAAGCCCCGCCTCGACGTGAAGGTCCCTGATCTGACTGGATGAACTGCGTGTAATCTTAAACTCTCTGGGCTGGTTTAAACAAACAGATCAGAATAATCAGGTGGATTCATAAAGGAAACATACCTGACTCCAACTGTACTGATCGCAGGTAAAGAACTGAGAGGTCACATGACTCAGTGAACAGAAATGTCATATGACACCTGCTTTGTCACGTTTCTGCATCCTCACCAGATGAAACTGTAAAAGATGGCCAGCACGAACACAACACCTGCAGCAGGTGTTGTCTTACCTGATAGCTGAGGAGGGAACAACAGCAGGTTGGCCGCAGAGGTTTGTCTACGTGATCTCGGGATTATCCGATTGGTTAATAGGAGGCGCTTCTGTCTCCTTGGAAACACCCCCACTTCCTCTGGTGAGAACCAGGTATCAGTGATCTGCAACTACATTAGCAACATTAGCATTTGCAAGTGTGTGTGTGTGTGTGTGTGTGTGTGTGTGTGTGTGTGTGTGTGTGTGTGTGTGTGTACCTTTGGGAAACGATGATGACAATGATGGTGAAGAGGTGAAGACTGATAAAACGGCTGGACGAGAGGAACGACTTCAACTGCTGGACGTTCCCACTGAAACCACAAAAAATTAGGATGAACTTCCTGTTCCACCAACACAGACAGACACAAAGACAGGTAGACAGGTGCTGGTGCAGCCTTCTGTCGGAGAATTTGTCCAATTAGAGTCCTCCTGGCCCTGCCTGACCTTTGTGATGTGTGCAGAAATAAGTGAAGGACTTTCAGATGAAGCTGCTGACAGAATAAAATGAGGACCTGAACTCATCATCCTCTTATTGAAAAAAGGATTTTTCATCAAGGTGAAGGAGCTCTCAGAGATCCATTATCACTATAAAAACTAAAACTCCTTCATCCATCGTCCACGTGTGAAAAGAGGCCAGTCAGAGCACAGAGGTCCAGATCTGTCAGCGGGCTTTCAGTCCAGCCACAGAACCTCAGAACTCTCTGCAGCTCCTTCCTTTCTTGCCACCATTTAATGTCACTGTGCAGAATTTCAGACAGTTTTCTTTGTTCGACACAAACATGCTTTGAAAAGAAAAATTACTTCAGAAGGTCTGCTGATAAGATGTTAAATTCTGTCACTGGAGTTTATGCAGAAAGAATTAAAGAAGAGCAGCACGAGATAATTAACACGACACCGATAATTAACAGACAATTATTCACTTTGCCCTCAGGGATCATTAAAGTTTCATCTTATCTCCAGACTGCAGAGGAGGCCGAACTCACTTAAAGACACTTTAGATCAAACTGAAGTGATGTGAGGAAATAATGTCCTTAACCCTTTCGCTTCACATATAAATCAATCACTTTCAGGGACAAGATGAAACACGAGACATTAAAATAAACGAAGGCCTTGTAATCAGTCAGCGCTGCTCATGATTCGGCTCATTCACTGTTGTAATGTAATTACATGTAATCACTTTGAGCTAATTAAATTCCATCCAAATGCTGATGTGAGAGGGGATCCGTTCGGACATATTTGCATCACTAAAATAGTGTATGCTGAATATATAGCAGTCAACATATAAGAAAAACTGTTGGACTGATTTGCATGTAACACAATGAAGCTGTCCCTACGTCTGGACACGCCTCGTTCATTCAGCAACCTAAATTCCAGACAATGTTTTTGATTGTTTCCTTGTTTTAAGCCAGTCAAATCCTTCTGCATTGCTCCGTGTGACCTGACTCTTCTACAGCAGGGCAGGGGGCCTTCAGCGCTGTTAATTCATCAATAATGTTGTTAATTCAGAGGAGACTCCAGCGTGACTGCAGAGTAAAACGTTTCCAGCTGTGAAAAGCTTTCTGTCACTTCCTGCTGAGGCTTTCTGCGGTCTGCACTTCTGCTGTATGAGGACGTGCGGGACTACCTGAGAATTCTGGGAAGTTCTCACTTTTCTTTTCTTTGATAATTATTATTATTTGATTATGACGATCTCCCATAAACAAGAGAAGAAACTGTCAGGTTTTTTTATTCGATTATTTTCTAGTGATCTTTGAGCACATCAGCACCAATCACCCAGACTACCAAGAACAGTGCCAGATATGAGTGAACAGGCAACACGAACAATGATTATACAGAACAGGTTCAAACAGAGGAGAGGGAAAGGCAGCCATTGTTTGATATTAAAAGAAAATCTTCCACCAGACCACGATGAGGATGGTGTAGGGCGGGGGTGTCCAATTCCAGGCCTCGAGGGCCAGCGTCCTGCCAGTGTCACGGTTTAGATCTCACCCTGGGTCAACACACCTGAATCACATGATTAGTTCATTACCAGGCCTCTGTTGAGGAGGTCATTTAGCCATTTAAATCAGCTGTGTTGGATCAAGGACACATCTAAAACCTGCAGGACACCGGCCCTCGAGGCCTGGAGTTCGGCACCTGTGGTGCAGAGTCTTGGGACAGCTCTGGAGGATTCGTTCAACAAAGAGCTACTCTATTAGCAGCCTGTGGTAGGAAACTGAAACGTGTGTAACAGCAGGATGTGCAGACAGACACAAAACAACATTTACAGACAGATCCTCCGCACGTTAGCAGAATGCAAATAAATCCCGCCTACACACAATGAATCAGCTGACAAAGGTCTGACAGCACCGGTGATCAGTTCAGGTGTGTCACGTTACCTGCATCAGTTGTGCGTGCTCAGGTATCCACACAGCTGGGGGGTAGAACACCAAAGGAGGCATGGCCTGGTATGTTGCAGCTGACCAGCTGGCCAACCACAGCCACTGGGGGGAGGGGTCAGTGCTTACAGACAGCCAGGGTGTGGTGGTGGTTACCATGCCAGCTGGCTGACCTTTAAACCGGGTGACTGGCAGCATCATGATGACATCACCATCTGAGTGGCAAACGGGCGAATTAGGGCTGAGCAGTATGATCACATGGGTCAAACTGTATGCTAAAACAAAAGTTAATGCTGAGGTTAGCAATCTGCAAATAAAAAATACACAAAAAGAAAACATAAACGAGTCAAACCCGAGTTGAGCACATGCCGTAACTCATCAATACGTGACATCAGCTTCATCAGTGCAAAGTGACACTTCCACAGAAACACTGCATCTTCATCCAAAATCAGTCCAGACAGATCACGGATCGCTGCCAACACCTCCGAATCCAGACCAATAAATATTTAAAAGTTATTAAAGAACTAAATGTTAAACTGAAGTCTCAAACTGGTGTTTGAATTCCACTTTAACAATAGAATATAATTCTACTGTTTCTACTGTTGCATTTAGTATACTCTCTTCATGGAAACCATTACTGATCCAACTGATTATCAATCCGATCATACTGATCACCTCAAAATCATCATCACATCTGTCAGAGTTGTGAGTGTAATTTCATTTTGATGGAAAGAGAACCACGAGCATTTCCTGTTCTTTGAAACACTGATAAACCTTTAGCCATTTATTGATCGGAGCAGGAGCCATTTTTATGGGTTGTTACCTTTTGTGTTTTACCATATGGTGTGTCTATTAGGGCTGCCACAAACGATTATTTTGATAGTCGACTAGTCACCGATTATTTTTGCGATTAGTCGACTAATCAGATCATCATCCATTGGACGTAAAACGTACAGCTTATTGCACCAGCAGCATCTGCTCTTATATAACTATCATTAGCTTACAGCTTTAAGTGTTTCAGGTCTGTGCTAACTAAAAATAAAGACAAGATGATAGTTTATTAAATTTTAATGAAATTTGCAGATTGTTTCGGTGAAGTTTAATAAACTCCTTGCTATCTAAAATATAACAGGACACCGGAGTATATTCTCCAGCATCTCACACTTCTGAGCTGTGTAAAAACTATAACTTTAATCTCAGCCAAACCGATTTACTCAGGAACAAATAAAATATTAAAAAAGCCAAACAATAACATTTTTAAGTTATCTAAAGGACTTATATATCATGTTTAACCTGAGTAGTGAAAGACGGCGGTGGGTTTGAAAACGATTTGCCGGGAGTCCGGTGTTCTCACGGCTCTAGTGAGCCTTGCCCCCGGCTAGCTATCGAGCTAGTGGGTAACAGACGTCTCCGAAAACGTCGGAGCGCTTTTGAAAATATGTGGTGTCTTGATAAACTGAGCAGATATTTGAGGTTTACACAGCTACATTCTCGCCTGAAAATATGTTAAACGTTTATTTTGTGACCCAGAAAGAATAATAAGAGTAATATTAAAACTAACTAGATGCCGCCGTTGTTGGAAACTGAGCTGGGCTGCGCTATGAATTCTGGGACAGAGCTACTTCTTCTTCAGGGTTTAACGGCAGCTGGCATCCTTGTACATGCAGTGCTGCCATCTTCTGTTTCAGTCCGTTATTACACTCTTAAATCCTGCTACTTATTCCTGCGTCTTTCAGGATCTTACAAAGCTTCAAACGACGCGTCGACTATTAAATCAGTCGTCGACGATTTTGATAGTCGACGTAATCGTGACTAGTCGACTACTCGTGGCAGCCCTAGTGTCTATGTGAACGTATTTAAGGTAGCGCATGTAATTAACGGCAGGTGTGTTGTTGTTGGGAAGGAGCAAACAGTTTGTGACCACTGTGCTGTTCTCATGAATGGTGTTGGATGAAGAGAACTGTTAACAACAAATGCAACCGATGGAAGTGGAATAAAGATGTTAAATGGAGATGATAAGTACGGCTGGAGTTGCTGGACTGTAACAGGTTTCATTCATAACAGTGGCAACGCGTCACCCCCGCCAACGAACACCTCAGAGACTTCAAGTGTAGGCTTAGCCTCTACAGTCAGGATCAGCTGAAGCTTCTTTCTACTGAAACCGTCCAACCACAAACAGTCACAACGTGTTTCCGACTGATGTTCCTCACAGGTTCCTCTCTGTCCTCCTACATCTTCTTCACCACGGACACTGTCGGCAGCAGCAGTTTAGGTCACACGATCAACTACAGATTCAAACATTTTCCTTCACTGATCAGTTATAAAAACTATAATTTTTATTATAATTTTAATCGATCATCAGTCACATTTTATGATTGTAAATCAATACATGATTTTTGTTCTTAACAAATGAATTTTATTATAAAAAGAAAATGAGATTTTGTGTAGCAGCAAAGACTCACACTGAGCTCCAAGCCGTCATATTGGATTAAATAAATTTTTATTTTTATTTCACTCATCTCTGTTCTGTTATCATTTATTATTTCACTAATGATTTTTACTCTTTTTTCACATTGTATATTGTAAAGTTCTTAAAGTAAGCCTGAGGTTTCTCACACTTGGATTACAGATTATTGTTTGGCCTCAGGTATTGATCAGTAATCACTATAAATATCATATTAGAATTAGGAACCGTGAAGTTGGTGCTGTCAGGCCGACACACAGGCATGAATGTGGCTGTTGAATCTTTTCTGAATAGTAACATTCAACTGAAAAATAATCACTTAATATTATTTTATATTTAACATGACGGTGAACATGGTGTCCTCACACACACACACACACACACACACACATTAATGACAGAGTTTGTATGTGTCTGTTTATTAAAGTCAGACTTAAATAAAAACAAACGTGATGAAAAATATCTGAAGTCAAAGTCTTTCAACAGAGTCCAGCTGTGAACAGCTGCTGCTGAAGATGACGATGATGAAGAGGAGGATGATGATAATGCAGACCTGCAGCTGACCGGAACATCACGGTAAATCCGGTAAGAGTCACCTACCGACCCGCGGAGCTCCTCCGGCGTCTATCCGGTAAACTGCTCCTCGCACCGGCGGGACCGAGCCTCTGCTCTCCGGTCACGTTCTTCGGGCTGCAGCTCGCGGAGGTCCTCGCGGGGTCCTCGCGGAGGTCCGCAGATCAGCCTCCAATACGGTAAAGGTGAAAGCACGCGCGCGGCATGACGTGAAATACCGACAGACAGACGCAGACAGACCCGACGGACACACCGCGCGTGTCACTGCGATGCCTGATGGTTGAAAAACACCGGAGCCCGCGTGCAGCTCCGCGTCGTCACCGAGTCTCCCCCCTCCCCCCTCTGTCCGGTACAAACGGATTTGAGCTGAGCTTCTCTCAGATCAAAGAGCCGCTCCCCTTCGCGCGTGTGCGTGTAATAATCAATGATCCGTAAAAATCAGGAGCTTTGAGTTATTCGGGGTTATCGTGTTTGTGGTTCCCCTTGTCCTCCTCATCAGTTTTACTCGCATCTTTTCTTGAGTCTCGTTTCTGTGCTCGTGTCTTCGGTCTCCTCCCACCTGTTTGTTTTGCTCACCTTGTTTCCGCTTCCATTGTCTGTTTGTCGTTAGTGTTTCGTTCTCTTGTGCTGTTTTACTTTGAAAGACTGTTTAAGTTTTGCTTCCTGCCTCCCCCCTCCGTACTGATCGCCTTTCACCTGTGGCTCCTTCCCAGCACTTCCTAAGTTGGCCAACAGTTTAACCTGCATGTTCACTGAAATGGGCGGGGCTAGAAGCAGGGTCAGGATCTCCTGCCAGTGGTTATCTAAAACTGTGATTGGTCGGAGGCTGCCAGACTTGCCCCTTTGATTCTGATTTCTGATGTTGGTGTTAGTCAGGGGTGGGGGAACTCAGGCCTCATGGGCCCCCTGATCCAACACAGCTGCTTCAAATGTCTAAATGACCTCCTCAACATGTCCTGACGTTCTCCAGAGGCCTGGTAAGGAACTAATCATGTGATTCAGGTGTGCTGACCCAGGGTAAAACCACCCCTGGTGTAAGTGAATTCAGAGAGCGGCGCTGTGCCCTGGGTATGCTGACCTCGCCTCATAGCTCAGATTGGGTGTAGCTCAGCTGGTAGAGCAGGTCTTCCACCAACTGGAAGGTTGGTGGTTTGATCCTTGTGTGCTCCAGTCTGCATGCCAAATATCCCCGGGCAAGATGCTAACCCCACGTTGTTCTCGGTGCACCCAAGAGCCACTACGACTGACCTTTTAAAAGAAAAGGAAAAACTCTCCACATGTGATATTTTTTCAGGTATCTGTGAATGTTTACATCTTCCACTCATTCATTGTTGTTTTTCATGTATAAAGATAATAAAAAAAAGTGACCCAATCAATGAAGCTTTAAGACAGAAAACAGAATCTAACCCAGGGCTGGCCAACTCCAGGCCTCGAGGGCTGGCCAACTCCAGGCCTCGAGGGCTGGCCAACTCCAGGCCTCGAGGGCCACCGTCCTGCAGGTTTTAAATTTGACCCTGTGTAAGCACACCTGAATCACATGATTAGGTCACTACCAGGCTTCTGGAGAACTTCGAGAGATGTTGAGGAGGTCATTTAACCATTTAAATCAGCTGTGTTGGATCAAGGACACGTCTAAACCCTGCAGGACACCGGCCCTCGAGGTCTGGAGTTGGAGACCCCCGATCTAACCCAAACTTTTTGGTTTCTTTAAAATAATCTGCCAACATTCACAGATTCTTGGTTCAGTGTGCGTCTTTTTTCCATGTGTTAGTCATCAAAAAAAACGTCGTATGATGAGGTAGATCATAGCGGCGAGCATCTCCTCTGAAAGGGCGACAGTTAATCCGTCTGTCAATATCAGTGTGTGTTTGCAGAGATTACAGCAGAGCCGCTCGAGTCAGAAACAATTACTGATATCAGGTAAAATAAACACACTCGTCACCAGAATATGTCGGATTAAATTGTGCGTGTGCTCAGAAAAAACTCACACGTACAGAATAAACTGTCTTCATTATCGCACTAATGGGTGTTTGCTTGTGATCGACACACAGGTCTGATAAATCAGTACGGCAGTATTTTATAGTAATGTCACAGATTAAATCTCACACGGAGTATGACTGAGGACATAAAACTTAAGGGATCAGGTGCTAAATTGTGTCTATTTTGTTCCCGTTTTCTGTGATAGAAACTGAAATCTGAGCTCATCACTATTTTAAAGGACAAACTGATCTCTGTGGATAAAATGAGGAAGTTTACAGAAACCTGTTTTCGGTACATGATCTGATTTTCTGAGACAAATCTGCACAAACTGAAATTCAGCCTGAAGCTTAATGACTGGCAGACTTCAGAAATGAATAAATGATTTTCCCTGGTTGGCAGCAGAGTGGAGCTTCACCACTGATTTAATTAATTCAAATTAGCCGAGGATATCAGAGAACGTTTAACCCGTTTCATGTAAAACTGCTAATCCCTGGTGGAGGTGTAAATGAGACTGAGGCTTTGCATTCATAAAAAAACTCACTCCAGCTGAAGGCATGAGTATTAAAATAAACTTCACATGAGGCAGTGAAACAAAGTCACAGAACAAATATTTATAGGAACTAGGACAGATCGGTGCAGAAGAGGATAAATAAAAATCATGTCCTGGGAAATGCAGAGAAGTCCTCCGTACTAACACTTCATGTGTTTATTGATCACTTGGAGTAGCGTCTTTTAATCAGGTGAAAAAACAATCAAGCAGCTCCTCGAGCAGCAGCAAACTTCGTTCTACATTTCCTGCTGATGAACGTCAGTGAAGAGACATTTTGGGCCCTCCACCTCATCGGTATTTCTGGATTATTGTCTTGATCAGCTCTGTGGGGTTGATGTCAGGAGCGCAGACAGACCCCTGTTCTCATATTGTTGCCCTGTTGCTGCGATGGTAAATGCCAAACAGTTGATTCTGTTCGTCTGGATGTTTTCAGTGGGAGAAACGTTTCGTCACATTCTTCGGTCTCAGCTGACTGCAGGTTTCCGACCTTATAAACAGCACCTTTACACAGTGACTGACACCAGCCCACTGAATGAACAATGGGCTGGGAGGTCAGGTCCTCGATCATTAAATATGCAAATTCTCATGGGCATTGATCAACGACCGCGGTTCTGTAACTGCACTCTATCGGAGCGCAACACCCTACAACGGATAGTAAGAACAGCTGAGAAGATCTCCCCTCCATCACGGACACCTATCACACCCGCTCCGACCGCAAAGCAACCAGCATCGTGGAGGACCCCACACACCCTCACACACCCTTCATCCTGTTGGTTCTGGAAAGAGGTACCGGAGCATCCGGGCCCTCGCTGCCAGACTGAGGAACAGGTTCTTCCCCCAGGCCGTCAGACTCCTGAACACTCAGTGGCTGGATGAACACACACACCTTCATAAATCAACCAACCACTGTTTGCAAAACCCACTGCCACTGTTGCACATTTCTATTGCACTGTTGTGTTTGTGTCATTCTGGGGTTTTTTTGCACACTTGTCTCTCACATTATGTAGTCCTGTGTTGATTGTCTGCCATATGTAGGAATGTTGGAGGAACGTCGGAGGAACGTTGTCTCGCTGTGTACTGTAACACTGACCATGGTTGGAAAAGTTTGCCACTAGAATTGTCTTGACTTGTGCTTCCCTGGCCACTGTATCTGTGGGGACGGCGTTCGCTGTGACGCCCAGTTTGTATTAACGAGCGAAGAAGGATAAAAGAATAAATCAGTATAGTGACATACAAAAGTTTAACACACACGACAACTCACACTGGGTTAAAGGCCAAAGAGAAAAGACGTGTTTTTAAAAGCACGGTAAAAACAGCAAGAGGCGGCGCCTGCCTGACCTCCAGAGGCAGCTCCTTTTACATGTTAGGAGCCAAAAGTGCAAAGGCTGTGTCTCCTGTGGATTTATAAAAATGTCTTCGGGACAGTCAAAGCTCCTGGTTAGCAGATCTACGTGATGGCATGTGAGGGTGAAGCAGGTCCATTTCACACCTAAACGAGTAAATGCTGGTTTTTTCATGTGGGGCCAAATAGGAAGGTCAAAGAATACAGCTGGAGCCACTGGATTTAAAAAACATCACCTCAGTCACTTTTCATTAAAATAGACTTGACATCATCAGCAGATACAGTCAGGGAAAAATGATTTTGTAAGTTTGCCCACAAAGAAAGGATCAGTCTATCATTTCTATGGTAGCTTTATTTGAACAGTGGGAGACAGAACAATAACCAACAAATCCAGAAAAATGCATTTCAAACCAGTCAAATTAATTCACATTTTCATGAATGAAACAAATATATGATGCTTTGGTGCTTGGTGGTTAAACCTTTGTTGCAATCACAGAGGTCAGTTTTACATGTCGGGGGGTTTTGTCCCAGTCCTCGATGCAGATCCTCTGCAAGTCATTGAAGTTTTGTGGCTGATGTTTGGCAACTCGAACCTTCAGCTCCCTCTTCAGATTTCCTAAAAAAAATTCAAAAAACGTTAAATGAGAGGGCGTGTCCAAACCCGTGACACACATTTATACATATATAGTGTTTGACACTGTTAGACAGGAGCCATGCACACGGCAGTCTTGATGTGTTTTGCACTGCAGCTGTTTGGGAGCTTCTTCAGAGGATAATGAGCATAGAGTTAATGATGCTTTTGTTTACCTTTTGACTGAGAGCAGGCTGAGTCCTCCGACCTCCAGCCCATGAATATGAGCAGCTTTCAGAAGTGTTTCGTGATAATATTTCACACAGAAACTCTGAAATGTGTAAAAAATCATTTTTCTTTGTTCCTTCTCCTCTCTGAGTTTGGCAGTTTGTCATTGTTTTAAATGACTGCTGGTCATACACACTGCAACACACACTAACACATACATACACACAGTGTTAGTGAGGGGTGAAATTGAGTTGTTTCAGTCTGGAGACTGAAACTAAAGAATAATGGAGAGAGAGAGCATGAGAGAGGCTCAGCTATTACACCGAAGCATTTTCAAACCTCCTATTTTCCTCTATTATCTCCATCTCTCGTCTGTCCGTGTGTCCCACGCTCACTCTGTTGTCATGTTGTAATGATGAAAGCTGTTTAAATAGCTGCAGTCGGCATGACAACACAAAACACACCCATTACCCCGACTGTCAGCTAGAGCTGATTAGTTAAAGTGTTTCCTAAAACACAATTATCCTCTTTTCCTCCTCTCCTTTATGGTCTCCATGGAAACAGCATGTTGTAGTTTCCCCAGCTGTTACCGTTGTGATGTATCGTCCTAATTTATGAGCAGGATTGTTTACACGTGAAGATCTGTGTACAGATGAATTTATTCAGGCCAAAAAGCCACTTGCTGTTTTCCTGGTCATTTAAACACAATCTCAGAGCTTAAAACCAACAACCACAGACAGACAAACCACACAAACCCACTCCAACTGTCCTGCACAGAATCCCACTGGAAGGTTCTTCCATTGAAGCCAGCAAGCATCTAACCAACCATGCCTCGATTACAGAAGTGTAGGTAGCAGGCCTGAACTGATAATCTAGCACACCGGGCATTTTCCCAGTGAGCTGATGCACTTTGGGCCTGATGTGTCAATCAAAGGACAGCCGCAGTGGACAGAAACACAATTGTTCAATGACATTAATGTCACTGTATTGCCCAATCAAATCTCTTAACGCAGTTGGCCCCTTACCCTACCATCGCTGTGTTCATGCACATTGCAGAACAGAGTTTAGTGTGGAAGAAGTGGAGCTGAAAAGCTAAGAGATAAGCTAAACTTGTCAGATTAACTAACATGCTAGCTGTTGGCTGCTGCACTATCAACAGTACGAGCAACAAACTGCTAGCCAGTGCTCACAGTAATAAGAGGATGCTGTTTTTTAGGGTTAGACGTGACGAAGAGACAGAGGAAGAAGGTGAAATTAATGTTGTAGGAAAATAGACGTAATTAAGGAGACCCATATGGAAAAGAAATAGTAAAAACTTATATGATTTACTCATGAAAGTGGCCACTTTCTCATTACTTTCATATATTGTTTTAGTAAGTATCCAAAACATACAAGTTTCATTTATATAATTTTTCAAGGGATCTTATATCTGTTTTCACTTTTGTATGCTTTTCATACAAGTTTCACACAAGACTAGGGATGGGTATCCGGTTCTTGTTGAGAACCGGTTCCCACTGTTTCAATTCCTTGTTGTTTGCCATTTTTGCAAACGATTCCCTTATCGATTCCAGCCGCCCCGAATGACGTCACCACGTTGCGGAGCGTCATTTACCTGGCAGGAAACACGGCGGCTCAAACGCTCAAAAGTTTGGTTATACTTTACGAGAACGGATGACAACAGGACAACTTGCAATACTTGCAAAGTCGATATTTCATTTAAGGGAGGAAACACTACGAATATGCAAAAGCATTTGCTCACAAAACACGCGATGACCTGAAATGAATGTCGTGTTTTTAATTCGCTCCGGACTCGTGAATCTCAACCCAGCAGCAGTGGTAACGTTTGCACGTCCTCTCCCGTTAATGCGGCAGGTAAATAATCAACTAACAGTGCATATTATGTTAGCGCGATCTGCCTTATTACAAACCTGCCATTACTGTGCGTTTAGGTGACCATGATGAGACAGACAGAGTCTGGCTCAGATGCTGGCAGTTCTCGCTGCAGTCTGCCGGTAGCGTCTCCTTTCAGGCCAGGATAGACGAATGTCACCGAGCAGCAGTGTTGGGACTAACGTGTTATTAAGTAACGCGTTACAGTAACTACGTTATTATTGTGGTAACGAGCACGGTAACTAGTTATTATGCCAAAATCAGGAACGCGTTACTCGTTACTGGGATTTAGATAGGCTCGTTATTCGTTACTTCGTGTGGTGGCTATCGCGGAGCTTCCACAGATTCAGTAACATTAGCAAGTGGTGGAAGCCAGCAGGTGGACGACAGAAAGGGGACGCAGGAGGAGGAGAGACCCGAAGCGGCCGCCCGTCCGAGTGTCAGGTGAACTGAACTTCAGGTAAGACGTTATAACCTGCAGTCTATCTGGGTCAGATATGAACCAAGTTTAGTTGGAGTTTATTTTTGTTATGCTGACTTTTTCGTACTGCGTGCTAGCTAGCATGACGGGGTTTCTATACAGCTGGGTGGTGCTATGATGTTAATGATGTTGAACTTTATTTTGTTCATAAGGTTAATTATTAGAGTTGCCAACCGTTCCCTAAAAAACGGAATCGTCTCGTATTCAGAGAAACTATTACGCGTTTCGTATTGAGGTGAAAAGGAACAGTTTGTCCCGGACTTCAGCTACAATGAAAAAGACACAAAGCTGGAGTTATTCTTTGTCTTTGCTGCACAGCTGCCTCTTCTTCTCTCATCCTCTCCCCCTCTCTCTCCTGTTGCTACTTTAATCATGAAACTGATCAATGATCAGCTGATCGGCTTTTCTCTCTTGTTTATTTATCGTCCACTTTGCGCCAGAAAGAGGAAACCAGCGGATGTCGCGTTAAACAACAGCAGCACGTTTAAGCTTGATCAGCTGTTGTTAGAATTTATTTAATATTAATTTCTAGTATCAGCTGATGTTTGCTGGAGCCACAGCTGTAAAGCTGCTGGTCATGATATTGTTTTGTATATCTGGTGAGTGGGAAACCAGATGAAACCAGGAGACGTCCTTACTGAATCATCAGAGCTGAACAGGTGATGGAGAAACAGGTTTACCTTTTAGGTGACATGAATGAGTTGAAGGGAAGTTATGAACTGTTTCTGAGAGACAAATAACACCAGGATCCTTTTCTATGTAGCTGATAGCTGGTAACTGTGTAGCAAAGTTTTGCCAGGGGGGCAGGTAGGGCATTAACAGGGAAAGGGGGGCACAAAGAAATACTTTCTTATTCTCATTTCAAATGTCTCGCTTTTAATAAATAATTATCTGAGTCTTACAACAAACGATTGATAGATTGATACATATATACCATCAAGACAGTGTACATCACTGTCACAACAGTGTTTGTTTTCATTCAAAGCCTTTATGATATTTGCTATAATGGCGGCCGGTCTCTAGTCAAAATGCCCGGGCTGATTTTTTGTCCCAGTCCAGCCCTGTATGCAGCTCATCTGCAGCCTGTTACCTACATCTTCCTATTCGGAAGGCAGAATTTCTGAGTTCTGAGTACAATCAAAAGCACCACGACTGCAGTTTTTGTGTTGGATGTAAAAAGCGCACATGATGCTGTGACGTAGGCTAGAATCATGGCGGCGGTCAACGGCGGTCCAGGCGTGGGATTTCTCTCGTGGAAATATGCACATTATTTTTTCCTTTGGTAGGTGGCACAGTGCACTGTGGCAAGTAAGCAAGCTAGAAGACTGGCACTCTTGCTGGGTATCCAGTTAGCAACACATTAACAAGAGAAGTCTGAGTAAAACCAAAGTTACTTTCCCTAGTAACTAGTTACTTTGAAAGTAACGAGTAACTTGAAGTAACTGAGTTACTTTTGATGGAAGTAACTAGTAATGTAACTAAGTTACTAATTTAAAGTAACTTACCCAACACTGCCGAGCAGTGACTCAGTTTGTGGTCAAAGGCTTGCACCCATTTGCCACAGCAGATGATTTTCGGTAAGTGAATGTGTTTAATTGTAGGCAGGGACATTACTGGATATTCTTGTGTAATTACTACAGAATAATTTATGTTATACTTTGTTATTCCTACAGAAAAATATTTATTTTATTATTTTACATTTACAATTTTCTTTCCTGGGGACCCTGTGACACCCCATTGAAGAGCCGTAGGCTGGATCTCTTAAGATCTCACTGTTGGGTTTGTAAGGCCATGTTACTCCTAAATTTCTATCTTGTTCAAAGAGAAGATATAAAACAAAGTTCTAAGCTAATCGACCTTAGTGTTCTCCTTTTTAAAAAGGATTGATAAAGAATCGAATCGTTAAACAGAATCGAAAATGGAATCGGAATCATGAAAATCTTATCAATACCCATCCCTACACAAGACAGATACAAACTTTATAAGATTTATATATCTTTTCCATTTGGGGAGAGTTAAGGATTTAGGTCACATGGATGGCTACTGTGACTGTGAGCCGGTGCTCATACCTAAAGTTGGACTTATTTGTTGCAGTGGAACTAAGATGTCCTAACACAAGAACAACTGTACCAAGCTGATTAAAACCTGTTTCAATATAAGGAAACAAAATGAAACATGGACAAAATATGTGACAGTATAATAAAAAACCAAAGTTGTCCCATAACCACCGGGGCCATCTTCTCGAGCTCCCATTTCAGCCCTTTTGATTTCCCTCACATTAATCATGTTTCTCATCACAGTCACACAGCTGTGCTTGTACTAATGCTGTACTCTATGAATCAGTTTTACAGTCATTAACAGTTACACTGGATATATATCAGGTAAAGAGCAAAAGGAAATGTAGACAGGAGGATTAGCTAAAGCTGCTGAAGAGGTCTCTTAGTGTAACCCGTTCTCATTTGTAAACTATTTTTGGTTTTCATTCATTGAGCTTTAAAATATCTACTTTTTAATGATCTCACTTGTTGTAACACTCATTGACAATTGGCTGTCGGCTCTGTTATAATCGCTATATTTTTTCTCTCAAGTGTTTAATGGTAAAGAATATTTCAAATATAAACATGCAAATAATGGAATTTGATTAAAAGCTCGAACTGTAACGGTTCGCAGCTGACTGAAGCGGTGGGAATGAGAATCAGCACCTCCAAATCTGAGGCCATGGTTCTCAGCCGGAAAAGGGTGGAGTGCCCACTCCGGGTCAAGTTCTTACCTAAGTGGAGGAGTTTAAGTATCCCGGGGATTTGTTTATGAGTAACAGGAGAAGGGAGCGGGAGATCGACAGACAGATTGGTGTACCGGTCTGTTGTGGTGGAGAGAGAGCTGAGTGTAAAAGCGAAGCTCTCAAGTTACCGGTCGATCTACGTCCCTACCCTCACCTATGGTCACGAGCTGTGGGCAGTGACCGAAAGAATGAGATCGCAAATACAGGCGGCAGAAATGAGCTTCCTCCGAAGGGTGGCTGGCCTCTCCCTTAGAGATAGGGTGAGAAGTTCAGCCATCCGGGAGGGGCTCAGAGTAGAGCTGCTGCTCCTCCACATCGAAAGGAGCCAGCTGAGGTGGTTCGGGCATCTGACAAGGATGTCTCCTGGGTGCTAGTGATGTGCGATACCACTGATTTCCTTTCTGATCCGATACCAAGTAATATTCAGGGTGGTATCGACGATACTGATCCGATACCGATACTTTGTACAACAACTTATTTTATTTATTGTATCTCAAATTATAGCGTCATAATGATTACAGGACATCAGATTTCTTGTTCTTATCACTTAATAATGCAGAGTTCATATGGTAAAAGCAAATCTGAGAGATAAGAAGGCCCAAGACCATTAAGACATTTAAAAACCAATAAAGAACTTTAAATGCAGAGTTCATCATATAGAAATAAAAAAACCTGAAGTTATGGCTATTTGAACACCTTGCCTGCCTGCAGCACTAAAGGACTCCGTGAGAGACGTCACCTGTCCCTGTCCTCCTCTTCACTTCGTCTCAACATACGCTCGTCATATTCTGTGATACTTACTCTGAGGTGTTTGACGAGGTTAGTGATGTTGCCACAACCATACATGCCAACCCTCACGATTTTTCCGGGAGAATCCCGAATTTCAGTGCCCCTCCCGAAAATCTCCCGGAGCCACCATTCTCCCGAATTTCTCCAGATTTTCCACCCGGACAACAAAATTGAAAAACCATATCGCAGAATTCATAGCGCGGCCCAGCCAACTCCAGTTTCCAACAATGGCGGCAGCGACTTAGTTTTAATATTACTCTTATTTCTCTTTCTGGGTCGCAAAAAAACTTTTAACATATTTTCAGGTGAGAATGTAGCTGTGTGAACTTCAAATATCTGAGCCGACACGTCGTCTTCAAACCCCCGCAGTCTGTCGCTACTCGGGTTAAACATGATATATAAGTCACTTTGATAACTTAAAAATGTTATTGTTCGGCTTTTTCGGTGTTTTATTTGTTCGTGAGTAAATCGGTTCGGCTGAGATTAAAGTTATTAGATTAGATTAAATTTAACTTTATTAATCCCTCGGGTGGGTTTTCACACAGCTGAATAAACGTCAAACAGAAAATGATTAAACAGAAGTGTGAGACGGTCGAGAGTTTACGCCAGTGCCCGGTTATATTTGAGATAGCAAGGAGCAGACGGCAGAGTTTCACTCCACCGAGGGAGCTCGTGACGTACTACCCGGCTTTCTTTAGACCGCGAAGGCCGGGTCCTCAGGTGGAAGCAGCCTCTGAATTTGGACACCCCCGCTGTTTCCGGGCCGGCCAATAATAACGGTGACATTTAACGTATTTTATCCGATAAATAAACACTGTAAAATTTATTTATCACCCCCACAGCCCTTTTGAATGTCTCCCTAATTCTGAGGTCTCAAGGTTGGCATGTATGTCCACAACACCTCACTTTTTTTGCCACATGTATCAAAACCATGTCTCAGCTGTTTGTGGAGGTAAAATACGTCCGCACATGACTCCAATTATGCTCAGCCATTGTTGTGAGTGCGCACGCCAAGGGGCTGCGAGACATTTATACAGCCGTATTTCGCACAGTTTCTTATGAAAGGCGGAAGAGGAAGTAGTTCCTTTGAATGTAGACAATCCGAATGTTATAGTTTCTTTCCACTGTGTTCCTGTTAATGATAAACTACAAATTTACCCTAAATTACTAAAATATCGATATTTTAATGTGCGAATCGATTCTAGAACATAAATGATTGGTATCGGAGGAATCGATATTTCAGGATCGATCCGCACATCACTACTGGGCGCCTCCTGGGTGAGGTGTTCCGGGCATATCCCACTGGGAGGAGGCCCCAGGGCAGACCCAGGACACGCTGGAGAGATCAGCTGGCCTGGGAACGCCTTGATGTCCCCCCTGATAAGCTGGAGGAGGAGGCTGGGAAGAAGGAGGTGTGGGCTTCTCTGCTTGGACTGCTGCCCCCGTGACCCGGCCCCAGATAAGCGGAAGAAGATGGATGGATAAAAGAGACTTTCAAACACAGGTTTATATAATAAAGTAAGTCTGAAGTGTAAAACCATTCTGAAGCTCACAAAGAAATGCATGGGTGAAAAGTACCAGTGATATTCTTAAGCTGAAATTCCTATTTTGTGTCTTTAGAAAAGTAATTTTGATGTCCTTTACTTTTCTCTGCATCTCAGTTTATTATGTTTCAATTCATCAAATTTGTAATGTACTTTTAGAGCAGTCTTCTCTCGAAGAAGATATTTTGATCTCCAGGGACGTGGCTGAGCTTATGAAAAAAGAATAAGCAGATCCCAGTCGTACAAAGAGGAGTAACGATGATTTTTTTGGCTCAGAATCAAAGTCGTTAATGAGCATGATGCTTCGTTAAGCTTTCAGACCCTCATTAACCAATCAACGACAAGCAGAGAGCCTCCATCTGAAATTACATTTCAATAAAATATCTGTTGCTTTGAAACAAAAAAGATCTTAATGAGTAATTCAGCCCAGAAGAATAATTTTCCATCAAACCAGAAAGAAATCGGGCAGCGAGGTGAAATAATGGTCCCCAGAGCAGCTTCAGAATAGAACTGAAGGGTTGAGGTGTGTGTGAAACTCTTTCATCAGAAAAATACGCTCATTATGTTTGACTTTGGGCTTTTTTGTATTTATTTTGCAGTGTGAGCAGGAGATGTTATATCATAAGATATAAGGTTCATTTTCCCCATGAACGTGTGCTGGTGAAGAGGTTAAAAACATTCATTTTCAAAAACGTTCCAGATTAAAGAACCACAGAAAATAAATGTGATGTGTGAGCAAACTATAGCGAATCGCTGTTCACGAACAACATTTTCTCTTAAACTGAAGTAATGAAGTGGAAAAGCTGCAGCTGTGCAGGTGAATAACAATCAGAGTGAGTCTAAAAGGAGAAGACTGAGGGGTCTTTCAGCGAATACAGCAAAGAGACACACAGTTGTCCTGCCTCAGCAGGGTCAGCAGACATTTTATAGCATGCAGCTGTTTCCAGATGTGCTGTCAAAGATCTGCTGCAGAAGCACAAAGACGGTGCTTATCGACCATGGAGAGCTTTGGGATTAAGAAATCAACGGAAAATACGTTTGAAAGACGTCAAGCGGAAACATCGTCGAGAGCATGACACAGGAAGTCATCAAGAAGCAGTTTAGTTATATGAACTACAGTCAGTTCATCATCATCATCATCATCATCATCTCAGGAAATTAGTCAAATTTAAACAGTGACAGAGTAACGACAATCAAACAAGACACTTGAACAAAAATCACTCGTTCAACTTAAATCGACATTTTATTTTTAAACTTCCTAATACTCTGAACGGCGCTGTGATGATATAAGGTAACCCGAGGCTTTGTTATAATTAGAGAAACTGTCCCAGGGAGGGCTCAGGCAACACAAACGCACACATGTAGGGTAACACAACAGCATACACACAGTATGAAAAACCCTGCCTCTGAAGGCCTTCCCAGTTCCTGCTGCTGTTCCACTCCAATCCGCTGCACATACCTTATCAATCTTCATTTGATTTTCGCACGCACCCACTACAGTTTGCCTACAAGCAGTGTTGGGGAGTAACGGAGTACATGTATCAGCGTTGTGTATTTAAAAATGTCCACGCCCCAAAAAGTGCTATAAAAATGTTATATATTAATATTTTTTTCCACTTTAAATGAGTCAGTCTTTTAAAACTACTTCTGCCTTCTACTTCTAAAATATTCATATCAAGTTTTAATTATATTTGTTGTTTTAACCCTTTAAATCCCAGTTACTTTACATGAGCGCACTGTTTTTTTAGCTGAAAAAACCGAAAAACTTAAATATTTTCCATAAAATACATTTGATGTAATATTTCATTGTTATTATAATTAGGCCTTTAGATGGGTCAAAGATTGCCACCAACATTCATTTTGATCTGCCATTATTTTTGTTGCAGGGGCAGTAAATTTAAAATACAAAATATGAGTAACTGTATTCAGTTAAAGTTACCGTTTAAATAGGTGGTAATCAGAATACAGTTACTTTGCTGAAATAAACAGAATACATGACGGTCATTTCCGGTTTCATATGTGAGGCTATGCCCTCTCTATGCCTTCTTCAGTTTTGGTGATCAAACGCAGTCGGGGCAGATTTAACCCAGTTGGATGAGCATGTAGCCATAAATCACGTGGCTGAGTGCGGCCGGTTCGAGTACGACTTGCAGTTCTTTTGTTATTTTTTTTTTTTTTTACTTAATTTCCATTTGGGACTAATACAGGTTCTCTGATTCTGATTGCTGGAAACCCAAACAAAACACACAAAAGGCTCTAATGTCAGCGTCCTGTTAATGCTGGTGGTGTCAGTCAGACAGCAGAGCCGGCAGTGCATGGGCAGGAATGCATTTCTTACTTGGAAATGGGATGGGCGAAACTGCAGTGTCTTCGATCTACTATTGCTGTGTGATTTTTATTACTATTAATGAAGGCTACTTGCCACCAAGCTAACATTGTTAGTTGGCGTTAGCTGAGGTTAGTTCATAGACTGTAGACTGTTAGGCCGTTTCTCAATACTCAAGTACGTAGTCGCGTTTTCACTAGAGATGGACCGATCCAATATTACGTATCGGTATCGGTCCGATACTGACCCAAATTATTGGATCGGATATCGATGAGAAATAAAAAATGTAATCCGATCCATTAAATATCAGAAAAGCACCCCACAAAACTTGCTACACGGCGTAACTCGGCTCATAACCGTAGCACGTTGCAGCAGTATGCATCACGTGATAGAGCGGCTGTGTGTATTTGTAGCCTCGCTAGCAATCCAGCATTTCATCTCCGAGGAAGTTTTCCCAGAGAGAAGTAAAGCAAGTGTGTAAGTTCATCTCTGAATGTTTGTAAAGCATTCCCACGTTAAGCTTAACAACCGATATATGGAGCGACTGCCTCTCTCTCTCTCTCTCTCTCCTGCTGCTACTTCAATCATGAAACTGCTGAATGATCAGCTGATCGGCTTTTCTGTCGCGAGTCTCTCTTCTTTGTTTTTGGCCCACTTCTCACCAGAAAGAGGAAACCAGCGGCTGAACAACAGCAGCACTATTAAGCTTGATAAGCTGTTGTTACAATTTATTTAAGATTACTTTCTACACCAGGATCTTTTTCTACGTAGCTGACGGCTGGTAACTGTGCAGGGGCGGATCTAGCAAAGTTTAGCCAGGGGGACCGATAGGGCATGAACAGGGAAAAGGGGGCACAAAGACATACTTTTCTTTCTTATTCTCATTTAAAATGTCGAGCTTTTAATAAATAATTATCTGAATCTTACACCCAAAGTTTTAATCTGATGTAAAATATATAGAAGTCCATTACTGTATATAGTAACTGTTAAGTCTAATATACCCTATAAGCTATAGTACTTTTTCCTTTGGGAAAGTAGCATCTGTGCAGTCTGCAGTTCTGTTGAAGAAAGATGTTGAATCTATTTAATTATTCTTGAAAAATAATTTATTTCTGTGCATTTTTCCACACTGCATCAAATTAAAGTTGATTACATCGATTAAGCATCATGAGGTGGAGGGTGGGGGGTGGTTCCCTATTTTTTTTTGCTGGGAGCTTGCAACCCTATTAGTTAGGTTGCTTAATATTTCTGCTAAGTACTCTTTAAAATACCAGAATAGGGAGGATGGAGTAGGTTTAAGTTTATTAGATTGATCAGTGTTGCTGAACTATGAAATATTTTGGGCGCAGTGTATTTTTTACATACAGGTATAACAGAATAGCTTTAGTGTTGTTATTTATTTAAACTTGAGTATAAACTTATACAAAATGCAGCAAGATATTAAAAAAACGTTTTATTGATTAAAAACACACTACATCGGATTCATATCGGTATCGGCAGATATCCAAATTTATGATATCGGTATCGGTATTGGACATAAAAAAAAGTGGTATCGTGCCATCTCTAGTTTTCACTAGTCCGGACTTCGTAAGTTCACACGGGAGTCCGGTGTCGAGAACGCAGCGCGTGATGACATCACATTTTTTACTGTCATCCCTTCTAAATTTAACTGTGATTAATATTTGCAATAGAAATTACACATGACATGGTGTTTCCGGTTGAGTGAACGCTGGCACGCCTGGCTGCCGCTGCTCACCGGTTATTGTTATATTTTTACTGTAATTTTTTCAGTTGCTGACGACAATTTGAATCGAATATCTAAGGCGCAACCCTGTTTTGACTTGTTTTCGCAATACTTGCGGGCTTCTATTGCTTGCGCTGCAGCTGTCAGCTGGTTGTTCAGTCCCTCCGTTTGTGTTCACTGCTCGGCCCTGATTAACATGTGGATCCACAGGGTGTTAGTGTGGCTCGTGCTCACCTGGGTTTTTTTTATCCATCGTTCATCACCCAGCGACAGCTCTTCTCCAGTACTCTGCTACGGATCTTTTGCGGCTCCGTTTCTGCCTGGCTGTCTCTCCACCTGTGGCTCTATACTTCTACCTGGACATCGCCTTCCAGCCCCGCCGCAGGTATATCCACCGAGGGCTTCGGCGGAATTTCAACATCAGTGACACCAACTCAATATTGTGCATCTGGTCAAAAACTCGTCGTCCTCCCTGCAAGACTGACCGGGCTGTCGACCACAGTGTGCTGGCCCACCTTGCTAGATCAACTAAGCCTACTGTCAGGCATGGTAACTCCAGCATCAACGTCGGTCTATTAAACATCCGCTCTCTCACTGGTGAGGGACACCTCGTACATGATCTCCTCTGTGATCGTAAGTTGGACTTTCTGTGTTTGACTGAAACATGGCAACAGCCCAATGACAATGGCCCTTTCTCAATTCTCAAGTACGCACTCGCGTACTCGCCGAGAACGCACGGGAGTACGGACTCGCGATTTGTACAATTGGAACACCAGCGTACTTGATGATGTCTCAGGTCCAGAGTTTTTACTGCCGTCCCCTCTTAATTTAACTGTGAGTAATATGTTATGAAGCTTAACTTTAATCACAGCCAAACCGGTTTACTCAGGAACAAATAAAACACTGAAATAAACCAAACATTAACATTTAGAAGTGATCTAAGTGACTTATATATCATGTTTAACCTCAGCAGTGAAATCTCTATTAATAAAAATAGTGTACATGTACATACATGTACATACCTTATTAAAAACAAGCAGGTGAGATGTTAGAACGCTTTTATTTTTATTTTAGTGGACACTCAATACAATAGCCGCGTTTGAGTTTTGGACGAAATGCATTCTGGGATATTTAGCTGTACCAAGTCCACACAAGTCACCACCGATGCATGCTCGATGAAACGGCGGAGCGAGAACACATCCGGGACTTTTTCGCGTTCTCGGCTTGATGCGTACTTCGAATTGGAACAGTACTTGGTCTCCGACTGATGACGTATCACAAGTACACGAGAACGCAAGTACGCACAAGTACGCATATTGAGAAAGGCCTTTTGTTTCTCTCAACGACTCCACTCCATCTGAGTTTGTTTACACCTGTCAACCTCGCATCTCGGGGAGGGGCGGAGGTCTCGCGATAATTCACCGGAAGCACTGGAAAGTGCTCCCTGTCTCTGCCCCTCCCTCCCATTCATTTGAATACACTGCACTACAGCTCCCTGGATCTACCCCCACCATCATATGTAATGTTTATCGGCCACCTAAGCCAAACAAGGAGTTTTTAACTGAACTGAACTTCACTCATTTCTCTGTACTTTCTCCAAATCTGATAATTGTTGGTGACTTCAATATTCATATGGACAATAACAAAATCCCTCTTTCCAGAGATTTTACCTCCTGCCTGGAAGGTTTTGGGCTTCTACAGTACATAAAATTTCCTACCCACTCTAAAGGTCATATCCTGGATTTGGTCAGTTGTTCTGGCATTACCCCCACCCATTGTAAAGCCACATTGTTTCCCCAGTCTGATCATATGTTTATTTCTTTTGATGCAAACATAATCGCTTCCAAAACCTGTACTCCTCGTAATATTACTTTTAGGAAAATTAGTAATATTAACCCAGCTGTTTTTTCATCTGCCGTCCATGACCTTCCATCTATCCACAGCTCCTCAACCCCTCATGAACTCGTTTGTCATTATAATGTCAACCTTCATAACCTTCTTAACATATTTGCTCCCCTTAAACATCGAACTGTCTCATTTTCCCGTTCAGCTCCATGGTTTACCCCCGACCTGCGTCACCTTAAAGCTAAAGGACGCCAACTCGACGTCTATTCAAGAAAACTGGACTTACTGTACATAATGTTCTGTTCTATAAGGACTGCATTGCCTCAGCCAAATCTGCTTACTACTCTGGTTTAATCAGTTCTAATGAAGGTAACTCCAGGTCCCTCTATTCATTGTTCAGTAAAATTACAAAACCTCCAGACACATTCCCCTCCCAGATGTATTCTGTTGAGTTTTGCAACTCTCTTATCTCTTTTTTCACTTGTAAAATCTCAGATAATCACCGTCAACTTAACTCTGTAGGAGCTCCTGACTCTGAAGTAGACTTCCTGTTTCCCCCACTGTCTTCCTGTCAGTTATTTTCAAGCTTTACTCTTCCCTCCATAACTGACGTATCTAATCTTATTTAAAAATCTAAGTCATCCACCTGTTACCTTGACCCTCTCCCCACTGTGTTAGTTAAAGCCTGTCTTCCCTCGTTGGCACCTCTCATAACCAATATTATTCATTCCTCCCTGAACACTGGAATTGTTCCTGAAGCACTGAAAAAGGCTTCTGTTTTCCCAACTCTCAAAAAGCCTGGTGCAGACCCCAATAACTTTGATCATCTTCGCCCTATATCAAATCTCCCCTTTATTTCAAAAATTCTTGAAAAAGTTGTCTCCGCCCAGCTTCATTTGCATCTCAATGACCATAATCTCTATGAATGATTTCAATCTGGTTTCCGCTCCAATCATAGCACAGAAACTGCTTTGTTAAGAATTACCGATGACCTTCTGATGGCAGCTGATTCTGGTCTCCTATCCATCCTCATCCTTCTTGATCTTAGTGTGGCATTTGATACCATTTCTCACAATATTCTCCTGAACCGGTTAGCATCCATTGGTATTAGTCACACCCCACTTACCTGGTTCACCTCCTATCTCTCAGACCGCACTCAGTTTATCCAACTTAAATCCCATTCTTCAACTCTCTATCCTGTTTCTGCTGGTGTGCCCCAGGGATCAGTATTAGGGCCTCTTTTATTCATTACTTACATGCTCCCTCTTGGTCATATATTCTGAAAATATAATATAAATTTTCACTGTTATGCCGATGACACCCAGCTCTACCTTTCTTCTAAACCCAATTCATCCCTCCCACCTTCCTCCCTCTCAAACTGTCCTATTGAGATTAGATCCTGGTTCTCCTCCAATTTCCTCAAACTTAACAGTAATAAAACTGAAGTTTTACTTGTTGGTACGGCCTCTATCTTAACCAAATCCCACAGTTTTTCCATTAACATTGAACGTTCTCCCACCCTTCCCTCCCCTCAGGGTAAGAGTTTGGGTGTCATACTTGATAATACTCTTTCATTCCAGTCTCACATTAATTACATAACCCAGTCTGCTTACTTCCATTTACGTAATATTAACCGACTCCGCCCCTTCCTTACTCCCCATGCTGCTGCCATCCTTGTTCATAGTTTTATTACGTCCCCTATTGATTACTGCAATTCCCTCCTATTTGGTCTCCCTAAAAAGTTCCTTCATAAACTCCAACTTCTTCAAAATTCTGCAGCTCGGGTCATAACTCTACTCCGTCAAGAGCTCATATTAGCTGTTCTTCAGCAGCTTCACTGGTTGCCCGTAGAAGCCAGGATAAATTTTAAAATACTGACTCTCTTCCTGCATTTAAGACACGGCTCAAAACACATCTGTCCAAACTGGCTTATTCGCTTTAGTGCTGATTTTACCTGTTGTCAAGTTCTGCTTTGCAATTTTAACTTATTTTATGACTATTGCTTCTTTTAATAATGTTGTTCTTTGTAAGGTGACCTTGGGTTTCTGAAAGGCGCCCTCAAACAAAATGTGTGTGTGTGTATATATACATACACACATATACATATATATACATATATACATATATACATATATATATACATATATACATATGTATATACATATATACATATATATATACATATATACATGTATATATATATATATATATATATATATATATATACATATATATATACATATATACATATATGTATATATATATGTATATATATATATATATATATATATATATATATATATATACATATATATATATACATATATATATACACATACATACACACATACACACACACACACACACACACACACACACATATACACACAGCACCATAACGGTGCAACCCATAACGGCAATGCTCAGTGGCTAGTGGATCTGAGGGCAGACCATAGCGACCTCCCTGAACAGGGACCAGTAACCATCACAGTGGCAGATATCCAAGAAAGGGTCTCCAGTATGAAGAGTTGGACAGCACCAGGGCCCGACATGGTTCATGCCTACTGGCTGAAGAAGCTGACTGCACTCCACGAGCGTCTGGCAGCACAAATGAACCAGCTGCTAGTTAACGAGAGACACCCGGAATGGCTAACCGAAGGTCGAACGGTCCTGATCCCCAAGGACCCCAAGAAGGGACCGGTCCCATCCAACTACCGACCAATAACCTGCCTCAGTACTACATGGAAGCTCCTGTCAGGCATCATATCGGCTAAGATGAACAGGCACATGGGTCAATACATGAGTGGGGCACAGAAAGGGATTGGCAAGAATACCAGAGGTGCAAAACACCAGCTACTGGTAGACAGAACAGTCAGCCGAGACTGCAAGACCAGACTGACCAACCTGTGCACTGCCTGGATTGATTACAAGAAGGCCTGTGACTCAATGCCCCACAGCTGGATCCTGGAATGCTTAGAATTGTACAAGATCAACAGGACCCTAAGAGCCTTCATCAGGAACTCAATGGGGATGTGGCGTACAACACTAGAGGCCAACTCCAAGCCCATAGCACAAGTCACCATCAAGTGCGGGATCTACCAAGGAGATGCTCTGTCCCCACTGCTGTTCTGCATAGGCCTGAACCCCCTCAGTGAGATCATTAACAAGACTGGCTACGGATACCGACTACGGAACGGAGCAGTTGTCAGCCACCTCCTGTACATGGATGACATCAAGCTGTATGCCAAGAGTGAACGAGACATCGATTCACTGATCCACACTACCAGGCTATACAGCAATGACATTGGAATGTCGTTCGGACTGGAGAAGTGTAGTCGAATGGTAACGAAGAGAGGGAAGGTAGTCAGAACTGAGGGGATTGAACTACCAGAAGGCAACATTGCAGACATAGAGGACAGTTACAAGTACCTGGGGATCCCGCAGGCGAATGGGAACCATGAAGAGGCCGCTAGAAAGGCTGCAACCACCAAGTACCTGCAGAGGGTCAGGCAAGTCCTGAGGAGTCAGCTGAACGGTAAGAACAAGATCCGGGCCATCAACACCTACGCCCTGCCCGTGATCAGGTACCCTGCTGGGGTAATAGGCTGGCCAAAGGAGGAGATAGAAGCCACTGACATAAAGACAAGAAAGCTCCTTACCATGCATGGAGGGTTTCACCCCAAGTCCAGCACCCTGAGGCTGTACGCTAAGCGGAAGGAAGGGGGCCGGGGACTGGTGAGTGTCAGCACCACAGTCCAGGATGAGACAATGAACATCCAAGAATACATTGGGAAGATGGCCCCAACTGACCGAGTGCTCAGTGAATACCTCAGGCAGCAGAAACCCAAGAAAGAGGAGGGAGACGAGGAACCATCATGGAAGGACAGGGCCCTGCACGGTATGTACCACCGGCAGATAGAGGAGGTGGCTGACATCCAGAAATCCTACCAGTGGCTGGACAAAGCTGGACTGAAAGACAGCACAGAGGCACTAATCATGGCAGCACAAGAACAAGCTCTGAGTACAAGATCCATAGAGGCTGGGGTCTATCACACCAGGCAAGACCCCAGGTGCAGGCTGTGTAAAGATGCTCCAGAGACAATCCAGCACATAACAGCAGGGTGCAAGATGCTAGCAGGCAAGGCATACATGGAACGCCATAACCAAGTGGTCAGCATAGTGTACAGGAACATCTGTGCCGAGTATAACCTGGAAGTCCCGAGGTCAAAATGGGAGATGCCCCCAAGGGTGGTGGAGAATGACCGAGCTAAGATCCTGTGGGACTTCCAGATACAGACGGACAAAATGGTGGTGGCTAACCAACCGGACATAGTGGTGGTAGACAAACAGAAGAAGACGGCCGTAGTGATCGATGTAGCGGTTCCGAATGACAGCAATATCAGGAAGAAGGAACACGAGAAGCTGGAGAAATACCAAGGGCTCAGAGAAGAGCTCGAGAGGATGTGGAGGGTGAAGGTGACGGTGGTCCCCGTGGTAATCGGAGCACTAGGTGCGGTGACTCCCAAGCTAGGCGAGTGGCTCCAGCAGATCCCGGGAACAACATCGGAGATCTCTGTCCAGAAGAGCGCAGTCCTAGGAACAGCTAAGATACTGCGCAGGACCCTCAAGCTCCCAGGCCTCTGGTAGAGGACCCGAGCTTGAAGGATAAACCGCCCGCAGGGGCGAGATGGGTGTTTTTTTATATATATATATGATGTAGTAATTTCTTCCAAAAAAAATGAATTTGAACTGATTTGAATTGAACAAACATTTAAAGTATAATCTGATCATTTTTGCAGCAGCCTCTCCACGTATTAACAAGCTGTTTTTAGACGTGATGGGTTGCATTAACAACCTGATCGCTGCTAATAATCATGTGCAGTTCCACATGATTATTAGCAGACAAAAAGAAAGCATTACTGATACAGAATAGTTTTCTATACGAGATCACTGCAAAAAGTGCAGCCTTACCTAATGTCCACCTACTGTTACTCATTTATATTAAGATTTAAAAATCTAGCTGGTGTTGGTATGGAGAGTAACTTTCAGTAATAGTAATAAATCACACAGCAATAGTACAGTCATGTAGTTGCCCAAAGTAATAAGTAATAAGTGATAATATATTAAGTAATCCAAAGCATTGGGAATACGTTACTGTCATTAAGTAACTTAATGGAATACGTTACAAACTACATTTTGCGGCATGTAATCTGTAATCTGTAGTGGAATACATTTTAAAAGTAACCTTCCCAACACTGCCTACAAGGCAGATGTCAGTGTGGAGGATGCTATTCTGTACCTCTAGTGACTTTAACACAATCCGGCCCCGTCTGCTCCAGGAAACACTGAACAGGAAGCGGGTGGACCCCTGCCTGGTTGCCTGGATCTCAAACGACCTCACTGACAGACCACAGTACGTCAGGCTGAGGGACATCACGTCTGACACTGTGGTCAGACGTGATGTCCGAATTTCTTGGAGGAACCTACCCGAGGGATTAATAAAGTTCTGCCTATCCATTTCTCACACACTTGCCATCTCATTTATGCACTGCTTTACAGCACTGAGAGTCTCGTGTGATTGTTATTAAATTAAATTAACTTTTGGTAATTCCCATTCAATTGACACCATTCTATGTTACCACCTGTGAGCCAGTTGTAACACAGACGTAGACACAGTTATAACACGCACATAAACACAGACACACACAGTTATATACACATGGTAAAACACACATACAAACTATAAGAGACACATATGGAAACACACACACACACACACACACACACACACACACACTATAAAACACACACTGTAACACATACACAGTGTAACTCACACAGCAAGCACAACACACAGTGTAACATATAGATATATACATGGTAACATAGTAACACACACAGGTGTCTGCTGTCATTTATGGTTGTAGCTGGAGGTGGGACTTAAGCTTAATGATGTCATTGACTGAAAACATGAGAGGGATGTAGAATCCCCATGGCAACTCCTTGTCACCATGGTTACACCCCACATCCAGCAGTAGAAAAACAAACGCAGAAGGATTGCCCATTGTGTGTGTCTCATCTGGAACTGTGCAGCCAATCAGTGCTGTTTTGTCCCAGAGGAGGAAATGACTTCAGAGCAGCCTTATCACCTGAAAACAGACACAGAAACGAAAGCAGACATGTTTACAGCAGCTTCAAATGAAAATCCAAACCTAGTGTTTGTGTGTGACCGTACAACACAAACATGGCTGCAGACAAACTGAAATCAATAAGATTTTATCTTTGACTGTCAAACTTTTCTCCTCTCTAGAGTTCAGAGTTGGACTCTAAGTTCCTGTTGTTGTTTGTCTTTAACATTTTTATTTCCTCACAGCTCAGACTGAAGAAGCATCAGATTTACAACAAGCCAAAAGCCTTTAAACTTGCTTATAAAACTTATATAATAAAAACTTTGCGATAACATCTTATTTCATAGTGTAATCTGGACCTGCTTTATCCAGATTGCCTACTAATTACTATATTTAACTATACTTGTAATAAATGTAGCCTGTTTGCAGCTCTGGAGACCAGGATCGCTGAATTGGAGACCCTGGCATTGAAAAGTCATAGCTAGCCAGGCCTCTGAAGTACTGTAGCCCCCCCACTGCATGACATGTTTAGCCACATTGCTGGCTGTCTGAGTGGTGTCCAAAAAACAATGTTGTCATGGTCCCTGTGTCTGCCCAGCCGGCCCCGTAAGTCTACATATGTCTCTCTCATCACTGCGGGCTTCCGCCTTCGGTCCACGCACCTGTCTCCGATTACTCTGCTGTTGTGTTCCTGTGCCATTTAAGATTTAAGGCTCAGATTCTCTTGTCGCTGGATGATTGTGCTAGACACGTTAGTGCTAAGATTCTACCTTTTGTGAAATCTCTTAAGCATTTTCTTCTTGAGTTTGTTTCCTCGTTGTGAGCTTCCCTCTTCTGTGAACAGTTTCCCCGGCCTTGTTACCTAACCTGCCTTTCGGAGCGTGAGTGAGTTAGCGTGTGGAACCCCCCGTTGCAAAAATGTGACTATGCAGAGTTATAAGATGGGCGTCATACAGACTACTTTAATCCTGAGTGGGCTGAACCAGTGAAACTCCCCTTTATGCGCGTGTAAAGAAGTTACATATTTAACTGTTTTTCTACATGATAAAGAAAAAAGTGGTGTGACAAAGAAAGAAATCTGTCAGCACGAGTCTTTAAAAAAATTAAACTAAATTAAACTAAATAAATGTGTAAAATTACAGAAAAGGTTTTGGTAGCTCATTGCCCCAACTGTCCAGTTTGTTTGTTTTTTATTCATAATAAAGGGTTAGGTAAAGGGGAACTAGGTCTTATATCGCCACTGTTTGTGGTTGTGTCCCCCACCCCCATGTCACAAGGGTCTACGTTATGAAGCTAACCCTCCTTCCTAAACAGAAAGGGGATGAAGACAAAAAACAGGGAGGATTTAAGAGGCCAATTAGTTATATGATTTATCAAAGAATAGACACAGATGAAGGGATTATCATTATATGGTCAAACTAAGATTAATCATTATTTATCCATTTATTTCTGTTATAGGTCCATTTGGTGAGGTAAAATAAAAAAAACTAACTTAAACAAAACAATAAAACTAACAATGGGAGAAATACACAACACAAAACCAGCACTACAACCTGCTTTGCCTCTTATCTGTAGTTCATTTTATTTAATTTAATAACTGTACAGTACTCTGTTTATAGTAACCATTGTCCTTATTGTAAATATGTAAGAAAAATTGTGTATGTTTCTGTCCTGTGTCCTGTTTGTTGTATATGTGTCTTTCTGGCTGCTGTTACAACCAAATTTCCCCTTGTGGGACAATTAAAGGATTATTCTATTCTATTCTATTCTAAAAAAGGAAGGAAAGGAGAAAAACCACAATGTACCTTAGAATTAATCTACTGGTGAGCTATTTTTAAAAAGTATAAAAGCAGACGGGGAGAAAATCTTCTATTTGAAGATGAGTTTGAGATCATGGCTTTGAAGAAAGTAATGGTTATTTCTTTTCTGTCCTGGTGGATGCTCAATCATCCAGGTCAGTCAACCCAAACAGTTGATTCTGTTCATCTGGACGTTTTCAGTGGGAGAAATGTTTCATCATCATCATCAGGTGACTGCAGGTTTCAACCTTATAAACAGGACATTTGCATAATGACTGAAAGTAGCACCACCGAGGGAACAATGGACTGTGAGGTCAGTTCCTTCATCAATTATATGCAAATTGTCAAGACCATTGATCAACAACCACTTGAGGTACTGTTTATAAGGTGGATAATATTTAAAAAAAGAAAGAAGAGTAAACCTTTAACAGTAAGTAAGAGTTTTATGTCACTCATATATGTAACGATGCAAATGTTCCAATATGATTCTCGGATGAGAGGTGAAACGTCTTCAAGCAACTTAAAGAAGTCCAGACGCTTTTCTTTGCAAGCTCCTTAGACTACGATGACCTGGATGACTGAGAACCTTCACAGACATATTCCAATATGAAAGAACATTTACACATGACTTTTGGCCACATGTCGGTAAAGTTATGTGACATTAGTGATGTTAGCACTTAATGTGGTTCAGGTTCCACTTTTAAACCCTGTACTTAAATATGAACACTCTTCAAAACTTTGATTTTATGGATAATTAATGCCATGGGGCAATATAGCATGTGCTAGATGTAGGAGGTATAGAAGCTGAGTTATGACTGAAAAAAAAAAAAAAAAAAGGTGCCATTATGAGGACCCATAATGCATCGCAAGAAGGACATTGTTGTTGTTTTTCACTTTTTAAAATTATTATTTTGTGTGTGTTTCTGTGTTTGTCTTGCCCTGTAATGTGAATCACAGCCCAGCGAGGCTCAAGTTCCATTTTAACATTCGTTTGACAATGCCTCCACCTAGTGGTGAAATTTCTGAACTGCATCCTCAGTCACAAGCAGAAGAGGGCAGAATGTGCCTAATATTTTGGTCATTACCGAGTTTTCGGTTGTTGAAGGAGAATACCCTTTGACCTTTGAGACGTTATAGTCATATTCTCGTCCTCCACAGATGACGTGGAGAACTGTTTTTAATTTCCGGAGGATGATCAATACAAAGACATTGGCTCTGGGTTGAGTTCAGCGTAGAGATGGACCGATCCAATATTACGTATCGGTATCGGTCCGATACTGACCTACATTACTGGATCAGACCGATACCAATACAGTTCATCTCTGAATGTTTGTAAAGCATTCCCAAGTTAAGCTTAACAACTGATATATGGAGCCTCTTCTTCTCTCCCCTCCCTCTCCTGTTGCTACTTCAATCATGAAACTGATCAGTGATCAGCTGATCGGCTTTTCTGTCACGGTCTTGGATTGTGGATCCGATCTCACGCATACAACACCACTGTGCGGCGCTGTGCAGTTTCTCCACAATGACGTGCATTTTTGGAGATATGTCAACAGATATGACCTCACCTGCACGGCATCTACAATCACACCTCGCTGCTTAAAAGCTGCGCTCTGCTTGTGTTGCTGTTGGTGGTGATGTGTACGGCTGGCAGCGGGAGAGCTGCAGCCATTGAACGTACTGTAACAGCAACCGTGTGATTATTGTAATAATAAATGATGCTGCGAAGCATGAAAATGCCATCGGGTCTGCCGTGGTGGTTTACAGTTATCAATTCTTTTTCTTTTTTTTAAGAATTAAAAACAAAAAAAAATGGGCAGGGATAGCTCAGTAGGTAGAGTGGTGGCCCCATGATCGGAAGGTCGGTGGTTCGAATCCACTGAACGGCTACCCTGAGGTACCCCTGAGCAAGGTACCGTCCCTACACACTGCTCCCTGGGCGCCCAATGGCTGCCCACTGCTTCACTGAGTGAGTGGGTTAAATGCAGAGAGGGATTTCCCCACGGGGATCAATAAAGTATACTTTCTTGCTTCTTTAAAAAGTGCAAGCAAACCAGTAAACTAATTAAAACAAACAAGTACGTTTGAGAAACTATAATACAAAAACTTGAATTAAAACTCTCAACAAAAACAACTGGTGGAAATATAAATAATATGTAAACAACAACCCCCAAAGTGTCTAAGTCACATTCAATTTTATTTATATAGCGCCAAATCACAACAAAAGTCACCTCAAGGCGCTTCATAGATACAGAGAAAAACCCAACAATCATATGACCCCCTATGAGCAAGCACTTTGGCGACAGTGGGAAGGAAAAACTCCCTTTTAACAGGAAGAAACCTCCGGCAGAACCAGGCTCAGGGAGGGGCGGGGCCATCTGCTGCAACCGGTTGGGGTGAGAGAAGGAAGACAGGATAAAAGACATGCTGTGGAAGAGAGACAGAGGTTAATAACAGATATGATTCAATGCAGAGAGGTCTATTAATACATAGTGAGTGAGAAAGGTGACTGGAAAGGAAAAACTCAATGCATCATGGGAATCCCCCGGCAGCCTACGTCTATTGCAGCATAACTAAGGGAGGATTCAGGGTCACCTGGTCCAGCCCTAACTATATGCTTTAGCAAAAAGGAAAGTTTTAAGCCTAATCTTAAAAGTAGAGATAGTTTCTGTCTCCCGAATCCAAACTGGAAGCTGGTTCCACAGAAGAGGGGCCTGAAAACTGAAGGCTCTGCCTCCCATTCTACTTTTAAATACTCTAGGAACAACAAGTAGGCCTGCAGAGCGAGAGCGAAGTGCTCTAATAGGGTGATATGGTACTACAAGGTCATTAAGATAAGATGGGGCCTGATTATTTAAGACCTTGTATGTGAGGAGCAGGATTTTGAATTCAATTCTGGATTTAACAGGAAGCCAATGAAGGGAAGCCAAAACAGGAGAAATATGCTCTCTCCTTCTAGTCCCTGTCAGGACTCTTGCTGCAGCATTTTGGATTAGCTGAAGGCTTTTCAGTGAGTTTTTTGGACATCCTAATAATAATGAATTACAGTCGTCCAGCCTGGAAGTAATAAATGCATGAACTAGTTTTTCAGCGTCACTCTGAGACAGGATATTTCTAATTTTACAGATGTTGCGCAAATGGAAGAAAGCAGTCTTACATATTTGTTTAATATGTGCGTTGAAGGACATGTCCTGGTCAAAAATGACTCCAAGGTTCCTCACAGCGTTACTGGAGGCCAAGGTAATGCCATCCAGAGTATGAATCTGCTTAGATACCATATTTCTAAGATTTTCAGGGCCGAGTACAATAACCTCAGTTTGATCTGAATGAAGAAGCAGAAAGTTAGCGGCCATCCAGGTCTTTATGTCTTTAAGACATTCCTGCAGTTTAACTCATTGGTGTGTGTTATCTGGCTTCATGGACAGATAGAGCTGGGTGTCATCTGCATAGCAGTGTAAATGTATGCTATGTCTTCTAATGATGCTGCCTAAGGGAAGCATGTATAATGTAAACAGAACTGGTCCTAGCACTGAACCCTGTGGAACTCCATAATTAACCTCAGTGTGTGAAGAGGACTCTCCATTTACATGCACAAATTGGAGTCTATTAGATAGATATGATACAAACCACTGCAGCACAGTACCTGTAATACCTACAGCATGTTCTAATCGCTCTAATAGGATATTATGGTCGACAGTATCGAACGCTGCACTGAGGTCTAGCAGGACAAGCACAGAGATGAGTCCACTGTCAGAGGCCATAAGAAGATCATTTGTAACCTTCACTAAAGCTGTTTCTGTGCTGTGATGAGCTCTGAAACCTGACTGAAACTCTTCAAATAAACCATTCCTCTGCAGATGATCTGTTAGCTGTTTGACAACTACTCTTTCAAGGATTTTTGATATGAAAGGAAGGTTGGAGATTGGCCTATAATTAGCTAAGACTGCTGGGTCTAGAGATGCTTTTTGAGTAAAGGTTTAACTACAGCCAGCTTGAAGGCCTGTGGTACATAGCCGACCATTAGAGATAGGTTGATCATATTTAAGATCGAAGAATTAATCAATGGCAGGACTTCTTTGAGCAGTTTTACACATCACATTACAACGCAACATCTAAACACAAGAGGGTGGGGGGGAGCAAAGTGTGCCTGCACTGACACTGGAGCGGCGAGTCGAAACCACAGCATCGCAAACAAGAGCAGATCCTTTTAGGGCAGCCGTGAAATTCTAGTCGTGATAACAGGATGTCGTGGTCGATCGTGTTAAGAGTTGCTGACAAGTCCAACAATAAAAGGGCAGCAGGGCTGCCAGAGTCCCGAGTTAAAAGAATATCATTAAATTCAATTCAATTTTATTTATATAGCGCCAAATCACAACAAAAGTCGCCTCAAGGCGCTTCATAGATACAGAGAAAAACCCAACAATCATATGACCCCCTATGAGCAAGCACTTTGGCGACAGCGGGAACCAGGCTTAGGGAGGGGCGGGGCCATCTGCTGTGATTGGTTGGGGCGAGAGAAGAAAAACAGGACAAGAATATCATTAAAAACCCTTAAGTGCCGTCTCAGTGCTATGTAGTGATTTAAAAGCAGATTGAAATTTTTCAGAGATTTTGTTAAAATCAATGTGGGCCTGCAACTGTAAGTAGACCACTTTCTCCAAGATGTTAGACAGAAAAGGAAGCTTTGCGATTGGCCTGTAATTGGACAGAACAGTTGGGTCCAGATTGTGTTTTTTAAGAAGAGGCTGAACTACAGCTTGTTTAAAGCATGATGGGACGCAGCCTGTGTTCATTGATCTCACCACCTACAACAACAACACAAGCACAGCACAGGTTTTAAGCCGGCGGGATTGTAGATGTCGTGCAGGTGAGATGGACATCGCAGGCCATGCCCCGCCACAATAAAGCATTTTCTAATTAGAAACTTTGTCCTAATTATTTCCTGGGTTTTAACTATTTAATAATAAAAAAGGAAACATCACAAAAACCACTCAAGGTCATGAAAATTAATTCACATTTAGCAATTCAATGACGCATCCACCTTATTAATTGAAAAGCATCGGCATCGGCGACACTGGCCCGTATTTACTTCCTATCACATTGACACCAAAACCACTACAGATTAACTTGTGGCAGTTATAGAAATCACCAGTGCTGTTGCTCATGATGATTTCAAAATGTTTCCCATAACAAAGAAAAGTCTTGAACAAATATATTACACATAAAAATTTCACCAGTGTTGTAACATGTAAGCATAGTCTGCCTGTGTCTGTTCTCTGGAAATGAACATTTCCAGCCAATATAGGTAATACATCAACATGGCTGAAGAGCGTTTGTAGTTACATACAGTGTGTATAAGTGTGGCTAATATAACAAACAGCCACTGATGGAGTCGAGCTTGTGAGAGCGAGTGGATTTAAGAAAGTGAGTGACTCAGGTCAATTAGTTTGTCATGTGTTTGAATGAATGTTGAGATGAGTTAAAATTTGTGTTTTAAAGAAAAGTTAATATTCATAATTTAATTTCCAAAACTTGCATATGATCTTCAATTTGTAGCGATCTGCTGACTATCACATGGAGCAGTCTCAGACAGAGGCCCGTCCACTGCTGCCACCTGTGTTAACGTCTTCAAGGATGGGCAGGATGAATGAACTACCTGCTCAGCACTCCAGAACAGTTTCACCTTTTGCTGGATGTCTGGTTGGTTTCATCTCTTGCATTGTTAGAGATGGGCCGTGGGATTGGAGGTGCTTTTGGCAGGGAATTTGGGCCAAATAAATGGGAATGTCTCGCAGTAATTTTGGAGACTCTTTTGAAAGAGGAAGGGGTTAGTATTTATAGGGTGACATATGTAGTGTTTCCAAACTGTTAAAATGTGTATTGTTTGCTGATGACAGCACTCTGTGTTGCTCAGGTAAAAACCTAGAACAGCTTCTGACTACAGCGGAAAAGGAGTTAAATATATTAAAAAACTGGTTTGATGTAAATAAGTTATCATTAAATATAAAGAAAACAAAATTGATTATTTTTGGCACTAGACAAATGAAAAATGTATCTAAAATCAGGGTGAATGGAATTGAAATTGAAAGAGTGTACGAAAATAACTTTCTTGGAGTGATAATTGCTGATAAGCTGAGCTGGAGGTCTCATATAAACCATGTGAAAACAAAAATGTCAAAAACCATTGCTATTCTCTATAAAACAAAGCATGTCCTGAACAAAAATCATTATACACACTTTATTGTTCTCTGTTGCTTCCATATATGACTTACTGTCTGGAGATATGGGCTAATGCATATAAAACAAACACTCTTCCTATTTTCAAGTTACAAAAAAGAGCTATAAGAATTATAAATCAATCAAACTATACAGAACCAACTAACATTTTGTTTATTAATCTGAATACCCTGAAATTTTACGATTTAGTTGAATATAAAATGGCACAGATGATGTATAAAGCACAAAATAACTTTCTTTGATGCAGGACTCAGAAGCTGTTTGAAGTCAGAGAGAGTCAATATGACTTAAGGGGAACAGATTTCTTTAAAAAGAACAAGATAAGGACAAATATAAAGCAGAGATGTGTTTCTGTTAGAGAAGTTAACCTGTGGAATAGTTCTGACAGTGATTTAAAAAGGTGGAGTTCATTCTCCTGGTTTAAAAACATGTTTAAAAATATTAGAAAAATATATAAATCAAGGATGAAAAGAGCAAAAATAATAATACTGAAACTCTTGACTGTTTTGCTTTGATGTAGTTCCTTATCTAAGGTGGAAAGTTTTTTGTTTGTTTGTTTGTTTTTGCTTTGTTTATTCTTTGCTTCGAGCCCTGTGTACAGGAGCTGCATGCAAAAAGATCTTGTGTTAAAAGGGTTGGCGTAATAAGCAAATGCTTCAGCCAGTACCTTTTGATTAGCCTTGTCTCGTGCTGTCTTGCTTTGTGGTAGATCTTTGTTCTGTCTTCACTGAGCTATTTGAATGCTAATCAATAAAATCAAATCAATAAAAGATACAATAAGGCCTTCGCACTTTTAGTGCTCGGGCCCTAACAAGTGCTCAGACTGCGCAGACGAACATGCCTGCGACTCACAAAGTGTTACACCAATTATTACGCCAAATTGCGATGTTCACTCGCAGAATCAGCCTACGGCATCAAACGGTGCATCAAACTGTACAAACTTCTGACAAAGTTGTATTTTTACTCAGTTGTATATAGAATTTGCATTCTATTTTTATCCTATTATATAATTTATTCTATTTTATTCTACTGTATATAGTATTTTATTTCATTCTATTCTATTCTGTGCAGTTGTGTACAGTATAGTATTTGTATTGTATTCTAATTTTTGCTATATAACTTTTGCACAGTCCACTTCCTGCTGTGACAAAACCACTTTCCCACGTGTGGGACTAATAAAGGTGATCTCATCTTATTAAGCTGCGGGTCAACAGAAAGCTTCACCCCATGCTTACCCTACCTTTCCGCTCATCAAACAGCAGGTGCGGTGAACAGGTGAGTGCCATTATTTATCATCTAATACACAACCAGGAGTCACGCCCCACAACCGTGCACCAATACAGCGTGTGGACTAAACCAGCCCTCTAACCCAAAAAAGGAAAAGCTCACATTTGGCTCCCACACTGAGCATCTGTGTCCACAGCTGGACTGGCCATCGGCCCACCGGGAAAATGATTTTCCGTTTTTATGTGTTGATGGGTTTTTGTTTGTTTGTTTGTAATGGTATTAAAAATGAAAAGTGATGGATTGGCCAATTGGTCATGATCGACTCTGGGCTGGACCAATTACAGCCAAGGAGGTCGGTTGCGCCCTCCCTCTGAAAACAATCTTATCACAGACAAACATTAGAGTGGTTCAGGTCATACCTGTCTGACAGGACCTTCTCTGTGAGCGTTGGCGATTTTATCTCTTCCTCAGCTCCCCTTACTTGTGGTGTTCCCCAGGCATCTATACTGGGGCCAATATTGTTCTCCATTTATATGCTTCCTCTAGGTCTAATTTTTAGAAAATATAACATTTGTTTTCATTCATATGCCGATGATACTCAGATCTGTCTTCAACTGAAGGGAAACAGTCCTGCCTCACTAGATCCTTTACTTCAGTGTCTTGGTGAAGTTAAATCCTGGATGGCCTCTAACTTCCTTAACTTCAATGAGAACAAAACCGAAGTGCTAATTTTTGGACCAAGCGGCAATCCCAGCACCTCTAATGTTAACCTGCACAGTCTTGAGCCTTTTGTCAAATCGCATGCCAAAAATCTGGGGTTATATTTGACAGCAAGTTCACCTTTGAAAAACAGATTAGCTCAGTCGTACAGCGGTCCTTCTTCAAACTGAGGCTTTTATCTAAGGTGAGATCATTTTTATCTTTTAAAAACTTTGAACGGGCGATTCATGCTTTCATTATATCCCAGCTGGACTATTGTAACTCCTGCCTGGCAAGGCTGCAGTTGGTCCAGAATGATGCAGCTCGTCTTCTGACACGTACTAAAAGATGTGAACACATTTCCCCGGTGCTCGCCTCTCTTCATTGGCTCCCTGTCCGCTTCAGAATTAACTTTAAAATGTTATTGTTGACTTACAAAGCCCTGAATGGACAGGCTCCCGGGTATTTCTCTGACCTCTTGCAGACTTATACCCCCTTTAGATCTCTTAGATCAAGTGATCTTTTGCTTTTAGCCGTACCAAGGTCGAGGCTGGTTCACAGAGGCGATCGAGCATTTGCAGTCGTAGCGCCTAAGCTGTGGAATAATTTACCCCTACACATCAGACAGGCTCCTGCTGTCAATCTTTTTAAATCTTATCTTAAAACGGTTTATTAGGTATGTTGTATTCTTGTACAGCACTTTGGTCAACGCTCCTGTTGTAATTAAATGTGCTATATAAATAATTAAAATTAAATTAAAACAGAAGAAAATGGTACTGAGGTGAAAAAGGAAGTGATTTGTCCCGGACTTCAGCTGGAATGGAAAAAAGACACAAAGCTGGATTTATTCTGTCTTTGCTGCACAGCTGCTTCTTCTCTCATTCTCTCCCCTCCCTCTCCTGTTGCTACTTCAATCATGAAACTGATCAATGATCAGCTGATCGGCTTTTCTCTAGTGTTTGTTTATCGCTCACTTTGTGCCAGAAAGAGGAAACCAGCGGATGTCGCGCTAAACAACAGCAGCACGTTTAAGCTTGATCAGCTGTTAGAATTTATTTAATATTACTTTCTAGTATCAGCTGATGTTTGCTGGAGCCACAGCTGTAAAGCTGCTGGTCATGATGTCGGTTTGGATATGTGGTGAGAGGGAAACATGAAGATGAAACCAGGAGACGTCCTTACTGAACCATCAGAGCTGAACAGGTGATGGAGAAACATTTTAATGTGGGACAAACAAACAAACAAATACATGAAATAAAACAGCATGTTCTAATCGCTCTAATAGGATATTATGGTCGACAGTATCGAACGCTGCACTGAGGTCTAGCAGGACAAGCACAGAGATGAGTCCACTGTCAGAGGCCATAAGAAGATCATTTGTAACCTTCACTAAAGCTGTTTCTGTGCTGTGATGAGCTCTGAAACCTGACTGAAACTCTTCAATAAACCATTCCTCTGCAGATGATCTGTTAGCTGTTTGACAACTACTCTTTCAAGGATGTTTGATATAAAGGAAGGTTGGAGATTGGCCTATAATTAGCTAAGACTGCTGGGTCTAGAGATGCTTTTTGAGTAAAGGTTTAACTACAGCCAGCTTGAAGGCCTGTGGTACATAGCTGATTATTAGAGATTTACATCGTATGAGATGTATCTATACAACGGACTATGTGATCAGTGAATACATCAGGCAGGAGAAACCTGAGAAAGAGGAGCAAGGAGAACCATGGTGGAGGACAGGCCCCTGCACGGTGTGTGACCCCCACAGATAGAGAACATGGCTGGACTGAATGACAGCACAGAGGCAGGCTCAGCTGTTTCTATTAAAGCGTCACTGAGCAAGTTTGATTGTTTAGCTTTAAAAAGAACAAAAACTTTCAGCAGACCTGCAGTTTGCTGCCTCATCATCTCCTCTTCCTCCTGTCTGATAGGTTTCAGAGTTCCTCCTCTTCGTGTTTCACTTCCTGATGAGCTCTTTGTTTCTCTTCACTGATCATCACAAAATCAATCAAACAATTAATTGAATCTGATTCTGTCCGTGTAAGAAAGATACACATGATTTGGTGTCATGCAGACATTTCAGTAACAATTTATAATCAATCATTCAGTTCACAGTGAATAAAAAGAAAACTAGAGTCTGAAGTTTCTGAGGTTCGGGCTTCACAGACACACTGAGGAGGAAGAGATGTATTTATGATTGAACCAGTTTCTTAGGTCTGCTGAAGGATCACTGCTTTGATTCGCACTCTGGGATAATCTGACATTTGACAGATAAATCATTTTAAAAACCATCAACTTGCTTCTGATGCCTCGAGGCTGGACTCCTGTAACACATCGCACGCTCATCTCTCTTACAATGAGTCTAAAAAGCTGCAGACTGGTACCAAAAAAGAGAGGTCACATGACTGCTGCGACGCGTCGACTCCCGGTGACTACAGAACAAAGCGCGTCTGCTGCGTCCACACATTCCTGACCATCCTGCAGTTAAAGGTCATCTGAAATGGCGCCGTGCCTTCCCCGTGTCTGCACCTCTGGAACGACCGCCCAGCCGGTCTCAGACCAGCTGCAGCTGTACGCTCTTTAAATCCAAGTTCAAATCTTTCTGTGGAGCCTTTGAAACAGCTGATGGTTGGAGGCAGGTCGTGGTCGTGACCTCTGCGACCTTCAGGGTTAAACAAGCCATGAAAAGAGCTCTGAGTGCTCAGCAACAGGAAGTGATGTCAGAGTATCAGCTGGATCATGGAAGCAATACAGAGACGATCAGATTGTTTTATTGATCAATTTGTCTTTTTTTTAACTTTGTTTTGGTTCGTCAGATTTTGTTTTCAGGGATCATTAAAATGTGAATTTGAAATATTGATGTAAATGTTGAATGACTCTGATGATGTCAGCGTTCCTGGTATGGGCCTCAGAGACGTGCAGACGTTCGCCTCTATCAGAGCTTCTTCTCTGCCTGCAGAGAGCGCTCAGTGAGAAACATGGAGCCTGGTCTAAAAGGCTCCAACTTCCTGATAAGAAACAGCTGCTCCATTTGGGCAGGAAGTAAATAAATTTTACTAAGTAAAAATTTTTATTTCTATTCTATTCTGTACAGTTGTGTACTGTATTTATTCTTATTGTATCCTAATTTTTGCCTCATAACTTTTGCACTGTCCACTTCCTGCTGTGACAAAACAAATTTCCCACGTGTGGGACTAATAAAGGTTATCTTATCTTATCTTATCTTAAATCAGGAGATAAATGGAAAATAAACAAGGAAGTAAAGCAGGAGCAGTGAAAATATTTTATTAAATATTTCATTAAATGTTTCAAACTCTTTCAGGAGGAGAACCGCGGACAGGTGACCTGCACTAACATTACATGCTGAAAGTAATCAGAGTACATCAAAAATGCTCAGCAACTGATCACTTTCTTATCAATCATGTTTGTTAGCCTCAGCGTGCTAACAGTTAGACTCCTCACATCCCCGCGCTGACCCCTTATTGGTCAGATCAGAAACAGACTCCTCCCACTTCTCCATGGTTTCCTGACTTTACTTCATGTGCTGAAGACGTCTATGCAATGCTGCCAACTTATTGGGTATTATTGATCCAAGGATCAAATTATCAGTAAATCGGCTTCAGGTCAGGAGCCAATCAGACGCCTGAATTCAAGTCATTATGATGATGATCCTCTTATATAAATGGGATAATCTGAAGTTTACTGTCAAGTTCAAACTGCACGTCAGGGATCAGCATGGCTGAAGTCTGCCCGGCAACAGATGAGTGCCGTCAGCACTGACATTAGCCAATCGCAGTGTTCTACAAATGAAAAAGCAGTTCAATCAGTTTTCACTTAAAACTCAAAAAGATACATCGATTTAGTTCCTGATGAAATAAACATCGATGATTTTACAGGTCAATGAATCCACAGCAGCAGGATGAGGACGCTTTGTTTTAAACCTCACAAAGCTTTTCAAAATAAAGAGCTGAAAGAAGGCTTTAAATAAAGTTTAATCTTGGGGTCAGACAGCAGCTCCACTTCTTTAATATTTAAACCTCATTAAAGTGATGAGCAGTGTGGGGTCATGTGACTCCAAAACATCCTGTGGACACAAGCTGCTCTCAGGAGGAAGAGGTGGTGGTACAGCTACAGCCAACCCAGGGACGCACAGAAACAGCTTCACGGCCTCTGAGGTCATGTGACAGCAGCGATGTAATCCACATCGCATCTGACAGCACCAGATTTAACTTCCCGTCAGCGCGCACGCTCACAAGCTTATATAAGCATAAATCTCCCTCAGTGGAAACTATCCACACACACTCTGGATCAATAACTTATACAGACCGTCCATCTCACTTCCTGTTAATTGAACAGATTCTGCTCGATCACGTGGCCGCTCTGACTCGCTGACCGCCCTCTCCCCTCGGTTCAGTCAGCTGGACTCTAATCGGACAAAACCAGGAATGTTAATCACGCTTACAGCCATCAGCTCACATCTCATCACGCCAGCCTCCTCCTCCTCCTGTCCCAGAGAGCATGTTCGAGTTTACTGAACCTAACTGAAACCCTCAGAGTTGGTTGAACAGCAAGGACACTTTCAGGTGAAAACATCCCAATTTAAAACAATTATTCATTATTTATCTTTCATCTCTTCATATGATGTCAGTTTTTCAGAATAAAGTAAGCGAGAATCAAACTTTACAAATGTTAGACTTTTATTATGAAATGATACACAAAAATAGGAACAGACAAACACTCCCTGCTTACATCACTTCCTGGTACAGACATCATCATTACATTTCACATTACGTTACAGCCTTGCTACAGTGCTAGCAGCTAGTTAGCTCACGAGCTAACCAAGTTAAATACAATAAGTCAGAGCTGAGGGCGGGGTTCTGTGGTTAGGGACAATCAGAACTGTGCCCCCACCCCCCGATACAGTCGCTCATACAAAAACTCCAAGCCTCAGGGCTGACAGCACCTGAACGCAGCACAAGCCCTTCAGGAAACACTTCAAGGCCCATCAGCATCGACATCATCATCGTTCACTTTAAACACATTTCCCTCTTACTTCTTGTCACATGGTCCCCACACGCACACACACACGCACAGGTAAGAGCACTGGAGTGTTCAGTAAAGGTTTCAGGAGCAAAGAGGAAGTGAAAGGTCACGTGACTCCGCCCATAGCAGAGGGTCAGAGTAAAACAACTAAACGTGACAAGGCTTTCCTGACCTTTGACCGTTTAAAGCTACATCAGTGAGGGGAAAACATGGCTGAAATCTGCCCGGTAACAGATGAGCCATAGTTTTGACATTGACCAGTCGGACAAGTTTGCGTCATCAAGCTAACCTTTGAATCTGGTCATGTATGAGGTCATGTGACTTTAGCTCAAGGACTAGCCTATGAAGCTAACATTTTCAGGAACTCAGGATCCCCACAGGGAGACGTGAAGGCACAGCTCTGACTGAAGCTGGTCCAGTCCCTGAAGGGTCCAAGTCACAGGTCAAAGGTCAGATATTACAAGATCTCAGCATTAAAACAAGTTCAGACTCGAGAACGGTTAGTCTAAGCTCACTGACATAACTATAGCGAGTCCGAGTCGACACAGTAGCGAACAACTGCAACAAAAAAAATCTCCGATAAGAGAGCGACAAACCAGTGTGAACAGAGACGGACCACAGGGTGTGCCAGCTAAACCAGCAGCAGCTCAGGTGGCCACAGCTCCGCCTCCATAAACCCTGCCATCATCATAATAACTAGCAGTGAGTCACGTGCGTGCCGTCTAAAGTAACGGCTAAAACACTTCCTGAATCTGACCTGTTACGGCACAGCACTGATCGTCACGGTCATGCCGAGTTCATGAACCAAGGAAACTCAAAGCTGTGTCCTGACGACAGAAGCGATTCAGTTCATATAAAACAACCCAAAAAAGGTGAGCCCCTCAGGAACCCTTACATTAACCATGCTGGTGTTTCAGAGTCCTCCAGAGAAGGATGCTCATGAAGACGTGAAGGTCATCCAAGTCCTGTGAAACCCAAAAGAAGAAGAAGAACATGTAGACCAGAGGAAAAAACGTTTGTAAGGCGCTGATTACGGATCTTTGGGAGCTTCTGAGAAAGCACTGAATCTTAAGCCTGTCAGCTCATCTCGCGGTTCAAAGTCTCGTTTGGATGCTGGTTTAAAGCCCGTTGGAACTCCTGGTTCCTCCTGACTGCTTCTCTGTGCTGCGTATGAAGGAGCCCCGGGTGGTATCCGGCTAGGCGCCGGGATCGTGGGAACCAGGGTGTAAGTTACAGGTTCAGATTTTGGGTGCATGGGGTAAAAGAGTATGAGACAGATCCAGAGGTAAACATCTGTCTGAGAACTCCTGTGAGGTAAAGTGAGGAAGTGCGCAGTGAATCCTACAAACATCTGGATCACAGCTGGAGGATAAAGTGTTTCTTTAGTGCTGGAGTGGATCTTGCACATCATAAAAGCCAGTGAGTGTGACCTAAAAATGTGTCTTGTGGCAGTCTCACCAGTAGGGGGTGGTCTCTATGTGGCCCCAGCTCTGCCATTCAGGAAAGATTCCCGCTGATGTCCGAGGGCTTCCAAACGGATCAAAGTCCGAATGGATCTCATCTCTCTTGTCTCCGCTGCGGTCCCTCTGGAACGGTACTCCAGCTGGACTCTCAACGGCCGTGCTCCGACTGTTTCGATCGGCCGTTGCCAGCCGGTAGTTGTTCCCAAGGTTGTTGTCCCAGAACGTCTGGTCCTGAGTCTGGTACCGGATACAGAACTCCACTTTTCCAGAGGGCTTGAGGAGCTCCGGGAGTGCGATGGAGAATGAGAAGGAGTCGGTGTCGGGGCAACCGTAGACGTTGTTCAGGTACTGACAGCGAACGTCCTGGAAGGAGCACCAAGAGTCAAAGGTGATCCGCACCCAGACAGACTTCTCAAAGCAGATGTTTCGGACCTGGACAGTACCCGAGAGCAGGTGTTCCTGGACTGAACAGGTCTCCAGGCACACCTGCTGGGCTTTGAGACGACTCCTCAGGTCTAGGTAGTCTGCGGCTGGCTGGGTGAAGGCCAGAACCAGGCAAGAACCACAATCTGCTGGATCTGGAAGGAGGAGATGAAGAAAGGTGTCAATAAAGAACATGAAGCTCAGCTGAAATGTTCTGACTTCCCAACTTCTTCAGGGATGCAAAAAGAAGAGCGAAAAACAGGCTGTGAGTAAGCAACCAGGCACACAGAAGCTTCCAGAACAAATGTATTGATTAATAGATTACTGATTTGTTTGTTGTTAAGTATCAGTGACCTCCTCCGTCACCTTTGATGTCTGCCAGGTGCAGTCCGGAGGCAGCACCCTCGATCTCGGTCAGCAGCTCGCTGAGCGCCTCATCTTCGCACTCGTTGTAGACGTGGACAGTGGCGAGTGCCAAACCCCGCGAGTCCGCAAACACCACGGTCTTCCTCTTCTTCCTCCTTAACATCCCCGGGCTGCCGCTGCTGCTCTCTGCGCCCGCTGATGGTGCCGTCGCCATCGCGGAGGTAAGGCAGGGTCGCAGCGGCCGGCAATGCGGCAGCAGAGCGACTGAGGATGAGGAGCGCTTGTTGCAGTTCCCGAGTAAGGAGCGCAGAGGAGGTGAGCTGGCCAGGCAGATCCTTACGGCCACGTCGATGGGCATGATGGGAGATGGGCCCCCGGGGCGAGGGTTCAGGACATGGAGGACCCTGAGGAAGACAGAGGGGGTCAGTATTCAGAGTGCAGAAGAAGAAATCTCCATTAATTTGAATAAAGTCACTGAAGATACCGACTCTCTGCAACACCAAACACCTGAACTACGTACGGCCTCTCAGACGAAGTTCAGAGCGCTCGAGATGACGGCCGTGATCAATCGTGATGAAAAAGTGACCAATCAAATAATTCTTTCCTCGTTAATGAATTAAATGGTCAACATTCTGTGACCTTAATACATTAAAACTGCCTAAAAAGCAGGTATGTCAGGTGTGCTCATACAGGACCAGCACTCATTTCTGAGTCCTGGACTGACCTTTAGACCCGACTGTGGGTTTTCAGAGATTCTCTTTCCTGCCTGTCGTTTCTTTTGTTCAAAAACTTGGCTGTGTGGAGACGGCGAAGAGCGCAGGAGGCCCAGGTGTCTTTAGAGGTGATTTTACACAGAAAAAACACAAACTGGACGATATCATAGAGCTGCAGGTCCAAGTTCAGATTAAAGAGCTCGAGACTTAATACAGCGTCTAAAAATCAGTCGGCATGCAGGAAGTGAGAAAAACTCCAGCGTGTGTCTCTGGGCCAGGTTTCAATACAGTCAGTGTGATTGGCTGGAACCAATAACCACCAAATGATTGATTATTGGGCATCTTTACTTAGTTACCTTTAGCTAACAGGCATGTCGGACACACAAACATGAGGAGGGCGACTAACACAAGTCAGGTACGTTTGCATGTTTCTGATATCACATGAAGCAGAAAGAAACACACCTGAAGCGGTGCTGACAGAGTAATCTGATTACTGAGCGCATGGTCAGCAGTCAAAGCCAGATTATTGATGACTTGATGGGTAATCTGCAGCTCTGTGGTGAATATTTCAACACTTCTCCGATTTTAACGCTGAAGTTCAGAGTTTTCAGACTGACCGGCGGTTCTTCTGATCGATGTTTGAAACCAATAACTGACAGAACCATCGCTTATTGATCAGAGCCAGGCTGACCTGGAGCTCGAGTTCACAGACCGATGATGAAGAGGAGGATGAAGGCTGTGGCGCAGTTTAATATTTGAGCAGCTCACCTGGTGCAGTTCATGGAAACCTGTCGCCCGGTTCGGCCCGTCCCGGACAGCCGCGGGGCTTCCCTCCGTGTCCACGGTTTTTTGTTTGTTTGTTTGGTTTTTTTTACTTTTTTTTCTTCGTTTATTTTTCCGCCATTTTAAAGTCCGACCGCTGCCTGTCCGCGCGCACCGACACGCCCCCTGACGATCCGAGAACGGGGAGAGAGAGAAGCCAATCAGCGCTCGGCACCGTCAGCTGGTCACACTGACAGCCAATCAGAGAAACGCCAAATAGAGCGAGCGAGAAAGTGAAGGAGAGAGCGCGTTTATCGGGACGGAGAAGGTGGGCGGGGCCTGATGCACACTGAGCTTTGACTGACAGATGAGTTAAGAGGAAGAAATGCAGGTGTTAGTGAGTGAGAGACACCGCTGATAACTGCCAATCACGCTTCTGTACGTCATCCACCCGCCCCTCTTAAACTGACACATGTACCTGAAACAGAATTTGCTGTTTTTAAAGTTACCACATCAACAAAGTTATGATTTTGATCTGTCTCATGTGTCTCTGATCCCGGATCGTCAATGTCATTGTTGTAACTTTATGCAGCGTTGTTCCAACTGCTGGTTTAACGTGGGTTGCGGTCAAAGTCAACTTTAGATCAAGCACAGAGGACTGAGACGAGGCTATGGTGGAGGTCAGGTCTTCTTTACTCAGCTCCCTTTCAATCACATACAATACCACAGTACCACCTACTGGTGGGAGGTAGTAATAGCTGCTGCTTATTGCAATATACCACATCCCTCTTTTCCGAGATAATGATACTACCTCTTAACTCCAATATTTTGTAACATAAATGCACCTTTTAAATCGTAGGAACATTAACAATATTATATTCTTGAGACATTAAGTAAAGCACACCTTAGATTGCCTATCACTTGAACAATGCAAAGACATATCAGTGCAGTGTTTTGAAACAGATGAACACATGACAAATTGGATGAGACATGTCAAAATGAACATATGAAACATGACATATTTTCTCTCTTTTCCAACAAGACAGTTTTCTAACTTGTACAGAACAACTCAGGTACAGGATAGAGTGACTGTAAGTTTCCAATCACTTAGTCTCTATACCTGGCAGGGCGTATTATTGCTCGGCCACTGCGTGTGTAGCATGTGGGTGTATTGTCCATACTTGCAGGACGAGAGTGTTGTGGGGTGTCACTTGCTGGTGGCACAACTGGCTCTTGGGCGTGAACAGACAGTTCATCTGGGTCTATGGATGTGTCCTTAAACAGACTTGGGTGTATTTTCCTCAGATGTCTCCTGTTCCTCCTGAGCACCTCACCCTCTGGTGTTTGCACAGTGTAGGAGCGTGGTTCCTCTCGCCGATGAGCTACAACAGCTGGTTCCCAACCGCGCCGTGTTTGCATGTGCACAGTATCGCTCGAGGTAAAAACAGGCAGTGGTCTTGCATGCTGATCAAAGTGGTATTTCCGCTTTGACTGCAGTCCACGCACTTTATCATGAATGTTCTGTGGGGTTGACTGTCTCAACACAGCACTGGCGCATGGCAGCGTGCTGCGGAGAACCCTTCCCATCAGCATTTGTGCAGGTGACATATTCAGTCCTGTGACTGGAGTGTTCCTCAGAGATAACAGCACTAGATGTGGATCTGTTCCAGTTCGTATTGCTTTTTTAAGTGCATGTTTAACAGTCTTTATGGCTCGCTCCGCCATTCCATTTGAAGAAGGAAAACCGGGACTGGAAAAAGTTAACTTTATCTCCCAAGATGCTGCAAACGATCTCATCTCGTAGCTGGCAAATGGAACATGATCGCTCACTATCTCTTTGGGAATCCCGTGTCTTGCAAAGACTGATTTCATCTTCTGAATCACAGAGTGTGCCGTTTTGTCAGGTAAGTTAAGAACTTCTGGGTATTTGGATAAATAGTCAACTAACAAAAGATATGGCTGACCGTTCAGTTCGAAGATGTCTGCTCCGATTTTCATCCATGGCAGCTCTGGAATCTGATGTGGAATAAGCGGCTCAGCCTGGTTCTTTGGCTGCATTTGCTGGCATTGTTCACACTTTTCAAGCATAGTCTCTATATCGTGTGACATGCCAGGCCAGTACAGTACTCTTCTTGCTCTGGCTTTTGTGCGCTGTACACCTTGGTGAGCGAAATGCAACTTCTCCAGGATCACTTGTCTGAAGCTTTGGGGTATTACAATCTTGTCCCCTATCATAATAATGTCATCGTGGATACTGATATTGTGTCTCATAGGCCAGTAGCTGTGGAGTGTTCTGTCTAAACTCTTCCTTTTAGCTGGCCATCCGTTGAAGTGTCTTCCACGCACAGCTTGTAGCACGCTGTCTGCTGCAACTGCCGTTCTCAGGTCACTCAGTGTTTTCTCACTCAATGCTGCTGTGGCCTCCAGAGCATACACAACTCTTTCATCATTTGTGTTTTCACTCACATTTTCATTGTCACTGGTGGTTGTGGCACGTGAAAGTGCATCGGCTATGAACATGTCTCTGCCGGGGGTGTATGTGACGGTGAGATCATATCTCTGTAGTTGCAGCAGCATTCCTTGTAACCTTGCTGGTGCCTTGCATAGCGGCTTACGCATTATCGCCTCCAGGGGTTTATGATCAGACTGCACGGTCACTGGTCTTCCATAGATATACTGGTGGAATCGTTTAGTGGCAAACACAATGGCTAGCAACTCTTTTTCTATTTGTGCATACCTTTTTTCTGTGTCTGTGAGTGCTCGTGACGCATAGCACACAGGTTGCCCTTCTTGTAATAGGCATGCACCCAGCCCATCTTTTGAAGAATCGGCCTGCAATGTTAATGGTTTCTTGTGGTCATAAAATCTCAACACTGGTGCTTGTGTGAGCGTCGCCTTGAGCATCTGTAACGCTGCTGTGTGGTGTGGCTGCCACTGCCACGCTGTGTCCTTTTTGAGTAGCTGTCTTAAAGGTGCTGTGAGTGATGCTTCATTTTGAATGTACTGTGCCAAAAACTTCGTCATTCCCAGCAGACGCTGAAGGCTTTGTTTGTCTTCTGGAGTCGGCATGTCGACAATCGCTTTGATCTTTGAAACATCTGCTTTCTGCCCTGCTGCTGTGATAATATGGCCCATGTATTTCACTGTGTCAACTTTGAACTGAATTTTGTCCTTGTTAAACTTCACGTTAGCTGCTCTTGCTTTCTCCATGACCTTCTGCAGGATTTCATCGTGTTCGTCCTCCGATGTAGCTGCAATTATCATATCATCTGCAATGATAAATACACCAGGAATGTTGCCAAAAGTCTCACAATTCTTTTGTTGAAAAACCTCGCTGGCGGATTTGATCCCGAATGGGAGCCGGAGGAAGCGATACCGGCCCCAAGGTGTGTTAAAGGTACAAAGCTTTGATGACGGCTCGTCCAGCTTGATCTGCCAGTATCCATCTTTTTCATCCAATATGGTGAAGATGGATTTTCCTGCTAGCTTGCTGCGAACGTCCTCCTGTGTGGGGATGGAGTAGTGCTGGCGTTTAACTGCTTGGTTCAGATCACAAGGGTCCAAACACACCCTTAGTGTTCCGTTCTTCTTCTGTGTGGCGACAAGACTGTTGACCCAATCTGTAGGCTCATTGACAGGTGTTATGACATCTCTGCTTTGTAAGTCCTGTAGCGTCTTCTTCAGCAGGTCCATTATGGAGAGAGGCACGTTCCTGCATGCATGAATCACAGGTGTTGCGTTTGGGTCAGTGTGTATGTGGTGAACTCCAGGGAACTCACCTAAGCCTGTGAACACATCAGCATACATCTCCACAAGCTCTTCCTTGGTAGAAGGTGGTTTGGCTAGTCTCGTTTTAGTGGATGTTATGGCAAGGGTCTCAACTCGTTTCACCAGATGCAGCTCTTCACAAGCTTGTCCACCTAGGATCGGTTTATCTGCATGGCCTGATACAAGAAAGTCAAACACAGCCTTGTGTTGCTTCACACTCAAGAGACACCACACCATCTGCACGTATGCGGGCTCCACCAAAAGCTATGAGTACAGTCTTTGTGGGCTGTAATCGAGGCATCCCTGGTAACTTGTTGTAAACTGATCTGGGGAGCACATTTGCGTCCGCACCTGTGTCTAGCTTGAAGGTGACTGATACGTCTCCGATTGTTACACTTTCATGCCAACTTTCAGTTTTGTGCTTGTCACTGCACACCACGCCAATGTACAGTGAATCCCCATCAGTCTCAATGTTATTAATAGTTTTTGTTTTCTTGTAGTTTCTACTTTTCTCTGCGCCTGCTCTGCATACTTTTGAGAAGTGGTTATTTTTCCCACACTTGTGGCATGTTGCCCCATAGGCTGGACACTGTCGGAGCGCGTGCTTGTTGCCGCATTTGTAACAAACCATTTGCTTGTCGTTGCTCATTTTGTTTTTACTGTGTCCTGATTTAATGTGTCCTGTTATTTTTCTTAATGCGTCCACTGACGTATCTTGGGCTGCAGTTGTTGACTGCATAGCCTGAATCTGTGACTTGGCCACTTCTGCTGATCTGCATATTTCTATCGTTTTGCGCAGTGTGAGGTCGTTGTCACGAAGTAATCTCTCTTTTAGTCTTGTGTCATTTATACTGAACACCAATTTGTCCCTGATTATGTCGTCCTCATTGACCCCAAACTCACAACTTTTACTTTTCTGACGGAGTTCTGTGATATATCAGTCCACTGTTACACCTGTTGACATTGGGTATGACCAGAACTTATGGCGCTCAAAAACAACGTTCTTTTGTGGACTACAGTAGTCCTTAAACGCTTTCAGAATGTCCTCCATGGCTAGCGTGTCTCCGGCCGGGGTTACAGTGAGTGTGTTGTACACTTCAAGCTCCTCCTCGCCGATAGTGTGGAGAAGAATGGCTGTTTTAACTTTTTCATCTTTCTCCAGCGCACCCGTAGCAGTCATATATAGTCTGAATCTTTGTTCCCACCTGCACCAGGTCTCAGATAAATTGCCGGTGAGCAGTAGCGGCGATGGTGGCCTGAATTGCTCCATGCCGTTAGCAACATCTACTGTTAGCTAATCTACGGCTAGCTTACTCACGTCGCGGTCCCCGTTCACACGGTCTCGCCAACTTCTGACACCATGTTGTAACTTTATGCAGCGTTGTTCCAACTGCTGGTTTAACGTGGGTTGCGGTCAAAGTCAACTTTAGATCAAGCACAGAGGACTGAGACAAGGCTATGGTGGAGGTCAGGTCTTCTTTACTCAGCTCCCTTTCAATCACATACAATACCACAGTACCACCTACTGGTGGGAGGTAGTAATAGCTGCTGCTTATTGCAATATATCACAGTCATCAAGGTGGACTGATGAGGACAGAGTCTTCTGCGGTGAAGCTGCGCCTTCTGAAAGATGGACGAGACGACCGTCCTACAAACGTCCCCACAGGTTGGTGGAAGCTGCTTTCCTTTTTACTTACAGATTTCAGCTGCAGAGACCTCAGGAAATCGCTGAGTCTTGTCAGACAGACTGAGGGCTGACAGTTCCCACAGTGAACAGGTAAACTCACAGGTAAACTCAGAGGAAGCTTCATCCTTAGCTGCCTCATACTTGATCAACAGACTGACAGACAGTTTGCCTCCTCTGCAGACCGTGAAACTGAGGTGAGGACAGGATTAGACCTTTAGACTGTCCTGCAGCAGCAGCTTTGCATGATTCAAAGATCAGAATAATCCTTCTTTGTCTGTTACTGGTTGCAGCTCCTTGACTCCCCCATTCTTGTAAAACAAGCTGTTTTAGTGCCTTCCCTTTAAGGGGGGTTTGTTCTGATTGACTGACTTCAGGAAGTCTGCAGAGGGGCAGCCTGTAGTGCTTTAGAAAGACGCTGATGTTTAGTGAGGAGTCAGAGGTACGTGTGATGTCACATGATGTAGATTTAATCTGTGACACATTCAACTTTATTTATAAAACACCCTTTAACAGAAACATACCTCCAGCAGAACCAGGCTCAGGGAGGGGCGGCCATCTGCCGCAACTGACCGGGGTTAGAGAAGACACGACAAAGTCACGCTGCTGAGAGCCAGAGATTAATAAGAACTAATGAGCGCTGTAAAGCACTATACAAATACAGGCCATTTCAGTGCAAGGAGGTCTATTAACACATAGTGAGTGAAGAAGAAACACCCAGTGCATCTTGGGAATCCCCCAGCAGCCTACGTCTATTGCAGCATAACTAAGGGAGGATTCAGGGTCACCTGGTCCAGCCCTAACTATATGCTTTAGCAAAAAGGAAAGTTTGAATCTTAAAAGTAGAGATAGTGTCTGTCTCCTGAATCCAAACTGGAAGCTGGTTCCACAGAAGAGGGGCCTGAAAACTGAAGGCTCTGCCTCCCATTCTACTTTAAATACTCTAGGAACAACAAGTAGGCCTGCAGAGCGAGAGCGAAGTGCAGCACAAAGTGAATGGTGCACTGAGGTCTAGTGACAGCAGTGATGATATTGACCACAACAGGCAGAAGCTGCATTAATAAGGTGTTTAATAGCTGTTTGGGTAATAAGACATACAGACTGTGTTCTGTTCCAACAGGAACTGTGCTTCATCACTTTGCTTACTTCATCTGCAGACAAACGTCGTCTTCATTGTAAAAAACACAAGTGCTTATTGAAGATGTGCAAAACAGAGTAACAACAACAACAATAATAATAACAATAATAATACTGTCAGCAACAACAAGGAGAAAAGAGCTTCAAACTTCACAAACTCACAGTGAGAAACTCTGTACCATCAAAACAGAAATTATGGCTTCAACAGTGCAAACAACACCAGATCCTCCGAAGTCCAGCCCTGATACCCAGATATCCGGTGCTCGCTGCTGTGAAAGGAGGTTCCTGTGCCTCCTCCACGCCTCAGAGAACCCATTCTTCACACTGAAGCTGCAGTCAGGTCCAAAGTTTGTTGACGGTTTGGGGCTCTGAACGGCATGCCTGAACTCGGTGCTCCACAACCTCAGAGAGCAGTTGTTATTAATAACCCCAGTATGCGTGCTGTCTAACCTGGCCTGGCGCTCTGCTGCCGCCCCCCTGTGAAGCCTCGTGCGGACAGTCGAGAGCTGCTCGTTTGGTGATGTCACTGATTACTGGACTTTGTGAGCTAATGTTAGCTCACAGGCTCTGAGGCACATACTTTGGTTTCAACGTTAGACTCACCCTGAGACCGCCACCGTGCACGCTTTGAGTCCTTTCTTTGAACCAAACAGGAATAAATTCCTGTTTGGTTCAAAAAAGGAATAAATTCCTGTTTGGTTCAAAAAAGGAATAAATTCCTGTTTGGTTCAAAAAAAGAATAAATTCCCGTTTGGTTCTCGGCACAGCGCCTCCTTCAAGACGTCCTGAGCAGCTGATTTAATCAGTTTAACGAGCGACGTAGCCTCACCTTCAGACTTCACCCAAGAAACGCTTTGAATGAAACTTGATTTGAGAACCTTCATCACCGTGATCACCTTTTTCAGATGATAGTTTCCCCGTATTTAAAGATTATTTTCTATCATTTGAGGAATGAGAACATTGGTACTTTGAGCCCTGATGATGGGATAATGGAGGGTTGTATGAGTTTAGATGATTTAAAGGTCACACATTTAATTGTTTCCTTTTTTAACTTTATAGTTAATCAATATAAACACTGTCACAATGAAAAAGACTTTGAAGTCATGGTAATGAGAACATTTCCCATTTTTTCAGATAACTATTTGTTTCATTTATTTTAACTAGAATATTCTTCTTTAAGGCCCAAAACAGAGAAATACAAAACTCATATTTTACCAGCACCGAGATGAGTTCAGGTTTTTCTCTTCATGCTAATTATTAATTTTTTATTATTACAAGAAATGTTTTCATTTTATTTTTTATGTTTGCTTTTGAAATGTGTTGCAGAGTAAAATGACTCTTCTCTCTTTTTTAAAAGTCCAAAAATAAACACGTCAGGTGTTTTTTCAATACGTTAAATAATTCAACATTAATTATAATTCACTGAAAAAGTTATAAAAAGTTTCTTTGATGAACTCTGAACTTTGAGCGATTATTAATGTTCATCCCTGTTGCTATGAAAAGTTATTCTGCTCTCATTGCTGAAAACAGCTATGGAGTAAAAGGTCAGAGGTCAAGCTAACAGCTGATCTGCTTTCCCACACAAACATCATCGTAGTTTCATTTAAGCACAAACTCAAACCATCAGAGACAAACTTTAAAACTCAGCTGATCTGAAATTTAATGAGGTCAGATCTTCCTCCTGCTCCTCCTCCTCCTCCTGCTCCTCCTCCTGCTCCTCCTCCTTCTCTACAGACAGATCTGTTTGGCGAGCTCGCGGTCCAGGTCGTGAATCAGCGTGTCAAAGTCCTTCAGGCTGAGCCGACAGTTAAACGGAGCGTCAAAGTCCAGGAAGTCATCCATGTACAGAGCTCCGCCCCCTCCTGTTGGCCATGCCCTCTTCTTCTGCTCCTCGTCTTCATCATCACTCCCTGAAAAACCAAGAGGAAGAAGCAGAGTCAGAGAAAGGGCTGTCAGTCGGACACCTGTCAGTTCTACAGTCACCCTCTCAGGCCGTAATGTGACCCAGCAGGAATCAAACAGGTGTGATTTCAGTGACACCTGTGAAGGTTAACCATGTGTATAGGTAGACGATCAGCTGATTTTTACCTGCATCGCTCTCGCTTCCTGCCACCTCATCGTAATCGGCATCCTGCCCGGTCAGAAACTCTTGTCCGCAAACGCTCCAGTCTCCCGCGTACCTGTTGATTGGCGGTGGACTCTCCAGCCGGGCCACACCGCCACGCCCTCGCCGTGACACCACCACCTCCTCTTCAGGGCTCTGTGGTAGAGCCAGGCGCAATGCAGGATGCCGCTGCTGCTGCACCAAGGGATTCTGGTGAGGGGTGGAGGAGGGAGGAGGTGAGGCATTGGCGTCGGCTGGTGCTCGATGAGTCGGCACTGAGGACCAAGAACAATTGGGACGATCTTGATGGGTTCCATGGCAAGGTAAGGTATGTGGGCAGGTCTGTAGGGCTTACCTGGCCACAGCTGCAGCAGGTAGTGCAGCGCTTCGATGTGCCGTTTGAAGTCCACGGCGCTCGCCATCTCCTCGCCATGATAGAAACCCTTCGTTGATCCTCTTCCCGACTTCCCTCCTCCCCCCCTCCACGCGTCTTGGGTTGGCGTGAGGAGCACAGGCCCGAAGCACACGGCGAGGTTCTGATGAGTCATCCTGTTGGCGGCGCTGAAAGATGCTACGAGGCTGAGGTGGTCGAGCAGGAGCAACAGAGTGGCCTGAAAGCGAGAGATGGCGAGGACAGTTAGTAGACAACTTAGCGGTGGACCTGCTGAAATCTGACCTGATGTCAGATTTCAGATTAACTCGTCTCAATTTTCCCGAATGTAAAATATTCAGCCTGTTTATTTTACTTCAAAGGTTCCAGGTTGCGAAAAGGTCAAAGGTCAGGGTGTTAGGTTGCAGCTGAAGCTGCCAGTTTTCTACCCCTCTGTAGGAGCATGTGTTCATACAGGAAGTAAACAGGAAGCATGCGTTCATTATTCCAGACTATTCTTCCTGTTCAGAGGCTGCTGCCAACATTACCCACAATGCACCGGGAACCGCGACAGCAGCTTCTGCATTAACGAAGAAGAAACGTCCCTGTGAGAATGCAGTTGGTGCATGCAGAATTCCTTGACTACTGGAATTATGTCACTGGCCAGTTCTAGCGCGACATGCTCGATCAGACGAAATCAAACCTTCATCATTTGCTTTAAATGTAAACGCTGTGTGCTCTTTATCTGTCTTACACCAACTCTGCAAACTAGAGGGGTCATAGAGGGCTCGCAGCTGGGTCACAGTAGTGTCCCAGAGACAGGAAGAAGCAGGACCAACAGCAGGCCTGCACACAGAAGAAGAAGAGTAGCATGAGGAAGAACATTGTGGGCTAGTGTCCATCAGATAGGCCGAGTCAAGGTACTGCTGACTGTGGGGACGGAAGCACGACACTGTCACAGCAGGAAGCTGCATTGTAAGAATACTGCCGGTGCACTGCAAGATTACCACAGTAGTACTGCAGGAGTACTGGCTGTTACCCTTTCTGGAGGTGGCAGACAGGACAGCAGCTCCACGGTCCTTTGGGACAGTTGGGGATCAGGTGTTGCAGGTTGGACAGGTGGGGGTCGTAGGGTCATGGCCTCCCGGACCACCTGGTACAGAGTCCTAGTGATGAGGGGGGATGGCAGCTCCCGCAGGTAGTCCTTTAGAATCCCTGAGGAGGCAGGTGAGTGCAGTCACAATGAGTATGAGGACGATCAGAGGTCGGGTCAGAGTCTAGCTCAGACACAGGGACAGGGTAAGGAGCCAGGGGTCAAGTACATGTTCTCTGCTGTGCTTACCTGTGATTACGTTGATGTCAGGGTAGAGGTCCTCAGACAGACAAACTGCTGAGCTGTTCCTCTCGAACCAGTCCCTGAGCTCCTTCTTCACCGCAGCAGAGCCACAGAGCCTGTAAAGACCTACCACCTGACACACACACAGACACATAATCAGCTGACGGTGAAGCCGCGGCATCTTTGTCACAGCAGACTTGCACGCTAACCTTCAGTCCCCGTCGTTCGATCTCTGCCACTGTTTTCTGGATCAGCAGGGGGACGGGAGTTGCAGAGCCCTCTTTCTCCACCAGGTGGTGGAGCTCAACCCCAAACACAGAGGACGGGGTGGATGCGTCGCCGTTGGGCTGCAGACACACAATTTATGATTGAGTCTGTAGCGGCGGCGGTGGTTGGTCCACAGTTCACAGCACTTCATGCTCATTGTGGAGATGCTGATTTCCCTTTTCAGCAGCTCCTCACAGCGGTGCAACTCCTACCAGAGGGTTTGCTGAGCATGATGCTACTGTGATTCACCTGACCTGACCTGAACCCCTATCTGGGCTTCTGTAATACTGGAGCAGCTGCAGGCTGACCGTGTCTATGCTACACTGCACTGCAGCAGGCATTGATGGTGAAGGAGCCCCCACCAGGTACTGACTGTGTGAGTGAACACACCCTTGAGAAGCTGGATGTTTCCATATCACAACCACAATCACCAAAATGAAAGCAACAAAAAAGGCTTCAAATATTTCACTTTATGTGTAATGAATATGTGGAAGCTTACTTTTACCATTATATACGTTGTTACTATATTCAAAGTTTTCGAGTTGTGCTATTTGAAGAACAGTCCATACTAGCAGGACGATGTGACCCCGCCCAGGTGACCTGCTGGTTCCAGTTAAATCTAGCTGCATGTATCAGCAGCAGCAGTGGGATTGTGTACCTGCGTGTCCCATTTCTCCTGCAGACACAGTTTGATATAGAGAAGTCCTCTGGGCTCCAGCTTCACACAGAGCTGCTGACAGCGACTCCCTGACAAACCAAACACATCCTCAGTATACAATTCAGACGTCAATGATAATCATAGTGTCAGCTGCATTAACAGTGAACAATGTGGTATAATGAACCTTTGAAGAGAGGGGGGATGGAGACCCCGCCCAGACCGCACACCCGGTTTCTAGTTGGACCACCTGAGTTGGGACTCTGCTCAGATGTTGTTTTGGGTGCACAGACTGAAAAAGGGGAGAAAAAAAAAATCGTGAGCAGATTTAAATGGACACCCAAAGAATATGATGATGTTGGGGGGGGTCGTGATCATGACATCATGATAGCTGGAGGTTGTTTAAAGTACAGTTTTTCACCAGTGATAGAAATGGAGGAATCGTCAGTTTGTCTAAAGACTAAAGTAGAGCCTGTCTGAAGAACTGAACCGGTTACTTGCTGTTTGTTTAAAAACATTAAGAGTTTTTTGGATAGATGAGTGTGGTCCATGCTTTTTAGAGCTTAAAAAGCACTTTGATGCAGTCAGTAACGAGATCGTGTCTCAATTAACAGAATTTAACCTCTCTTCACAGGAGATGATATGGTTTAATACCTACATTAGAAATAAGAGTCAGTGATTCATCACTGCTCGCTCTGAGTCCACAACATTCTGGTTTTTTAACCTTTGCTTTTTAGCTTATTTACGTAATAAGATTTATGAATGTTGTACAGGGACTGGACTACACGTTTACCCTGATAGCATTTTCTATAGCTGTTTTGGCTTGTTCACAGAGAATATTTCACCCCCACATCCTTGTTTTATCTTAGTCCTGCCCAATGTTCCCTCTAAGCTGCGTGCACTGCTGGCACGGTTTCAGCGCACAGAAAAAAAAAATCTAACCTGAATTGAAATTAAAATAAATATGTTAACAATTCTGTTTTGCAGTGTGAGTCAGTGAGTGATGGGTGACTGGCTGCTCCAGCCAATGATGCGATTCACATTCGTATATACGCAGCTAATCAACGTCGCTGACAGGCTATGGCAGCGTCCTTATGTGCCCACACCGGTGTTTTAGCAAAGCGGCTGATGTGGAGTGAAGCCACGTTAATGACAACGTGTACAACCATTGGAGATGTGAGCAGGACAGACGGAACAACTGACGGGAAAAGTGTGGACTTTATACCAGTTTTTAAATTGTGTTGATCGGCCACGTAAAACCAGAGTTATGATAAAAATATCTGCAATGTTTGGTTTTCTTCCTGAATACTGTCGTTGTTTATATTTACTGCAGGAAGAAACGGTAAAAACTGTGTTTTATAAGGAAAACGCTCGAAAGCCTGTGAGCAAAAACAACACCTAAAAAAAAACACCTCCACCCTTTCCTATTGGTGGAAAAATGTGGACCAATCAAAAAAGGATATGGCAACATGGTATTTAGTTGTTTAGGAAGGGGGAAGTTTTAGGAGTGACGGCGGTGTTTTGAGATGTGAGAGATTTGCGACGTTTAGCACAAATCTTGTGTAGTTAGTGTGTAGTCAGTGTGTAGTTAGTGTGTAGTCAGTGTGTAGTTAGTGTGTAGTCAGTGTGTAGTTAGTGTGTAGTTAGTGTGTAGTGTGGTCAATAGTGTTGTTGTGTGTGTCAGAACAATGAGGCGACTGCTGAGTGTTACAGGTGTTACAGCAGTGATACATCTGCTGCTGTCAGGCCTGCAGGTATCAGGCTGTTGTTCTCCTTCATCTCATAGTGGACAGAAATTATTTTTTGGAGTGACACAAATAATTTGTGTGGCATCAGATTTGATGCAGAACAGCTGATTGTTCTGTAAATAGTTTGAAATGTTTGTTTAAAAAAACACCTTGGCTGCATTTTTAGGTAAACAGCTGCAAAAAACTTTGTTGTTTGCATAACTCAGTTACTTTTTTGAAGAAGTAACTATATCATTAACTGCCCAACATTGGTCATTATTTACTGTATTTTGCAGACAGAGAGTTACAGACTCTCTCCCAGACCACAGACTCATAATACAGTCAGAGCTTTATATATAAAAAAATAAAAAATAGAAAGTTGTGTTTTCAAAATTGGAGTTCAAGTTATTTTTCCTTCCAATAGTGTTAACATGCTACACAGGACATGAACAAGGTTTTATTTTTAATTTTCATTGTAAGTGGGATAAAGCAGTTAATTAAAAGTAGTCTAACATAAATGTAAATGCTGTAATTTGATTACTTTAATAACCATGTAACTTGGATGGATTCGATGCTGGCGTGACCACAGTGCACACGTCTGCTGTTGCTCACAGTGGTCCAAGGGAGTTTGTGTGTTCGCTCAGACACATGAAACATTAGAGGGGACATTGGTCCTGCCTGAATGCGGCTTTGTTGTATTACCTGGTGTTAATACCACTATGCGGAGCTGCCTGGCTCGCTCTAGCTCCAGGTGGAAAGTGTGGTTTAAGGGGAGGGCCGAGCCTCGCAGCATCAGGAGGGCAGTCCGCGCTCTCGTCACCCCATCAATCTGTATCACCAGGAAGACTTCCTTACTGCCCTCTGACCTGAGACCGAACATCCAGAGAGACAGAGAGAATGACTGCTCCAAAACTGAACCTAACCCTCCAACAGGGGGCCCCCTTGAACACAACATTCACAGAAAAATGTTGTCAGTGGAGCCAGAAGTGACCAAGAGGGTGGATTAGTTTGTTAGACTGTACAGGTCTGTCCGGTGTATCACATAGACACAGACGACCTGCTAATTAGTACTCAGTAGCATCCAAGTAAATTCCTGAAACTGGAGCTCAGACTTCTTGTATGGTCTGCTGGTAACCCCAGCAGACATATTGTTGGTCAGATACCTGCCCCCAAGAGCACAAACACCAGCCACAGATCCAGGTTAGAAGAATGTTTTATATCAGACCTGTACTCAGACGATTTATACCCTACACAGTCATGAATTAGCTGCTCGTAAAACAGCCAGTCTGAGCTTTAGACTGTTGACCTGCAGTTCTCTTAATGTCCACTGGATGCTGCTGTGTTCAGATTCTGTGTTGAAGTGAATTAAAGGCTTGAAGGTATGTTTATACCTGCTGGTCTTCATCTCCTCCAGCCCCAGCAAGTGGACTGTCAGTAAACCCGTCACCCGTTGGCTGCATCTCGGCGGGTCGGAGCCCACGTACAGCTGGAATGAGCTGACGTCACAGGGCCCATCCTGGGTGATCACGTGTTGAGAGGGCTGCTGTCGTGGCAGTAGTTCAGGGGAGTCCCCGTCACTCAGATACCCTGACAGGAAGACATACATGTTCTATTATAGTAGTTTTTCACTGGATTTCACTCAGAGGCTGAGACTGCCCACGCTTTATTGAAAATGGATGAAGATGGAATCCATGACCTTAATGTGGTTCTGGCAAGGTCAGAAATATCAGGAAGACACACAGATTTCTGTGAAATACAGTCACAGACGCTTTGTATTTACTGTGTACTCATTCTCACTATCGGTTTACTCCTGAATCCTGTCCAGAGCCATGAAGGTTCCTGCTCTACATCTGAGCTAACCTCTTCTCCCCCCCGAGCGGTTTACCTCCTTTACTGGCTGAACATCCTCTTGATGACCGTCGCTGTGGTCGGGCCGGAGAGGTGGAGCTGTCCAGATGATACTTGCTGATCACGTTCTGGTTGGAGAGCGCCAATAATGATGCCGTGCTCTTACCAGCCGACTCCTCTCCGCATCCTCTACTGTCATTTGTTTGCCGATGGGCCCGAGAAGATGAGCGGAGGCTGAGTTTCCGGCGCAGCTCGGGAAGTTTCTTCATCTTTAGAGAGAGTTTTCTTACCGTACCAGGAGACCTCAACCTGTCAATCATACTTCCTGACACACCCCCTTTCTTTTGGGAGGCGGGACTAGAGTCTGGAGGAGAGTCTGAAGCAGGGTGAGATGAAGAACGCCAATGAAGACAAAACCTGAGCAATGTGGTGACAGCAGGTGAAACAGGAAGTCTTACCTGTATTTTCTGCTTTGATGTCATCGACATGGTGACTGACACTTGGATTGGGGAGGCTGGAGCACTGAAAGTCCTCCAGTGGACTGGCACTGCTACAACCTCCGCCAATGTCTGTTCCAGCACTAGGCTCATCTGTTTTTGCCCTCCGCTTCCATACATCCTCGTCCCGGCGTAGACCTCCTAAGTCCTCCTCCTCGGGGATCGGGTTGTACCAGATGTTGCTGCCACTATCCTCCTGAGGGTCGCACACTTCATCTGAAGTCTTTCCTGAGGAAAGCACCCAGGCTCGGCTGCTGCGATCCAGGCTCTGCAGGTAGGCGCGCTGGCCAGACAGCTTGGCACTGACGGAGGTGGAGGGAGATTCAGCGGGGTCCCCTGCTGGGTAGTAGGATTCCTGTTGCATTGTTGTGCTAACACAGGACGCACTGGTCTTATCCCAGGCCAGACTGGTGCACATCCTGTCAGCACACTGCTGCATCTGCAAACCATGACAATAACGAGTGGACACATCACTGAAGGGAGAGAAGGAATAGAGTGAGGAGTCAAACCACCATCAGATCCAGGAGGAGGTGTCCATCTACCAGCAGCACAATCTCTGTCCAACAACCTTGCAACTGTTATTTCTGGGAAGTGCACATATTTCTCTGTTTTCCCTGTTAAAAATCCATGCCCAACACAAATAAGTGCACGCACTGTATTGTTTTAATACGTGGGAACGTATTAATGAAGGTCAGAGATGGGCAGTAACGTTACTGTAATCCGATTACTTTTTTCAAGTAACGAGTAAAGTAAGGGATTACTATTGCAAAAACGGTAATTAGATTACCGTTACTTTCCCGTAGGAACGCTGCGTTACTGCATTACTAAAACCGTCATTTTTTTGCGAGAACGTCTCATGACAGTGACGTAAGCGAGTGCGACGTTCGTGACAACAGCTGTGTGCAGATCAACAATGGATCATATATCGAGTGCGGAGAGAGTATGAGCGTGCAGCGTTTAAAGCGTGGAAGTACTGACCTTACTTTGAGTTTGATTCCATAAAAAGTGACAAAAACATTAGCGTCTGTTGTGCGTGGGAAGAAAACTTCTTTTTACAGCGAAAAAAACCCTAAACAAGCACCGAGTAGCTACGACGTGATGGGAAACTCACAGAGAAACTCGCGGATTCTTCCACTGACCGCTGCGGCACACCTGCACCAGGGTAAACCTCCGCCTACCCCACTCCTGCTTTACAGGTGAAAATAGAGCAACAGGACCGCTAGTCTTTGACTTTATTTATTTTCTGCTGTGTTTTACTTGCATCTATTTGAAAGACTGAGTGTAAACACAAAAAATATTTTATTTTATGTGCTGGAATGTGCAGAAAATAGGTTTAAATGTTAAACTAATTTCTTCCAGTCAGAGAATGTTGCAGATAATTAAATTTTTGCTTGATGCATAAAGTTAAAAGACTAAAACTAATAAAACAAGTTTTAAAAAGAGACTTTTCCATTTGATTACATTTTGTATGATGGATTATGCAGAAAAAGTAGAACTGGGCTGAAAGATCTATCACTTTATCACCTGTTCAGGTTGTAAATCGTGTTTTTAAAAAGTAACTAAGTAATTAATTACTTTTGAAAATAAGTAACGGGATTACTTTTTTGGGGAAGTAATCAGTAATTAGTTACTGATTACTTTTTTCAAGTAACTTGACCAACACTGATGAAGGTACCTGAATTGAGACATAGGAAAGGGTTCAATAAGCAGCAGCAGAACAAGAACAAGGGACCCAACCACCATGGACATCATAGCTGGAGGAATACTAGGAGGAGAACATAGAGAACTACCAGGAGGACAAAGACTAAGGATTACCAGGAGAAGAACAATGATTAAGGATTAGCAGTGGAAGTAGAAAGACTAAAGATTACTAGGAAGATAAAGCCCAATTATTAGCAGGACAAGAACAAAGATAGCGGACAGAACAAAAACTGAAGCAGCAGTAAAGGTCTGACTATCAGCAAAAGAAGGGACAAAGGAGAATAGCAGTGTGAAGGCTCGGTCATACAGATAGTCTGCTATTACCTTGTCTTGCACCAGCCTATGGCTCAAGGCCTGCCCAGATGCATCCTGAGATATCCCTGTGGGTCTCTCCTGGTCTGAGAGTGTGATGGTGGAGCTTGAGGTCAAGAAGGTGGGTGGAGCTGCAGAGCCCTGACGCGCCCACTGCTGTTTCTTCGCCACTGTGATATGGTTTCGAGGAGGCGATGGGGGGTCGGGGTCTGTAAGTGTTGGCGACGATGGTGAGGAAGAGGACTGGAAGACATTGTCGGGCCGGACTGGAGTCTCTGTAGTAAACAAACAGCTATTATTATGGGCTGGATCAGTACGCTTGGCGCTATCAAAGTGGTGAGGTGGGGTGAGTTTGATCTGCACACACTGTGGTTGCCCCTCCCTGAGCCTGGTTATGCTGGAGGTTTCTTCCTGTTACAAGCTTTTCTTTCGCACTGTTGCTAAGACAGTTGCTCGCCTGCTCTGGTCTCATGGTTGTGTCAGATTATCCAGCGTTTTTGAGTTTTTGGACTTTCGAGTTTTGGTTTGTAGAAATATTTTGTTTTGATTCCTGGTTGCCTTGCTTTGCATATTATTATTGTATTTGGTCATTAATGTATCTGTGTCGTCCTCATTTAGTGAGCTCACTTCTCTTTCGCTTTGAGAGTTAGTGTTCCTCGTGCTTTGATTTTAGTCCTCTGTGATTTGGTCCAGCTGTGTCTCCATCTGCACAGCTGTCTCCACTTGGTTACCCTCCTGTCACTGTCCTTCAACAGAACATTTGTTCCCCTTACCCCAGTGTTCTGCTAGCGTTTCCTCTGTTTTTGGACTTCATGATTTACCTTTGGGATTTCCTGCATTCACTCAATAAGAGTTCAACTTTGTCTGTCTTCATGACTCCTCTGACTCTCGCATGGTATGCAACACCTACAGCCTTCTGACATGTTGGAGTTTCTCTGTAATATTACAGATTTGAAGCTGAATAAATAAAATGAAGTTTAGCGCAGCAGGCTCTGACTGAAGGTCTGATTTCCTGTTGATGGTCATATAATCAGCTGTTTCTGTGAAGGAAAGTGGAACGTTTCTCTGTCACATCCTATACATGTAGATTACTGTTCCAGCACTCAGCGCAGACCCAGTGTACGTGTGTGTGTGTGTGCGTGTGTGCGTGTGTGTGTGTCCGCGTGTGTGCGTGTGTGTGTGCGTGTGTGCGCGCGCGTGTGTGTGTGTGTGGCAAAGTGCTTCTGCGCGGTGTACCAGGGGCACGGAGAAAAGTTGTCGTACCATAGGCACGAGCGGTGTGTGTGTGTGTGCGCGTGTGTGTGTGTGTGTGTGAGATCCTCGTGACGGTCTGCAAAGTAGCTGTCTGAGCTGCATGAATATGTTTCTGTGTGTGTGGTTCAGCATCTGTAAATGTGACGTGTGTTCTGAGTTCATGTGTTAAACTCGTTTGTGTGAAATTGTTAAATGCCATGAATGCACCATTGTGACTTCTTATTGGGTAAAGTCAGCAGTTTAACCTGTGTCCTCTGCATTCAGGCACCCCCACCAAGAGAATCTAAGAGAAGTCCCAATTCAGGACTGCATTCAGGACCCCTCAAACTGTTTTAAAGTGGTTTGGATGGTGCTCGAGTATTCTCGAGGGTCAGTTATCGGCTGGTGTGGTTTCCTGTAGTTAAACTGTAGTTAAACAAAGTCCCAAAGGACATCAGGATCATAGCTAAAGTAGGATGAACTAAAGAAATCCCTCCTGGAGGTTAGGATCACTCTCTTTCACTTTGCAGGTTAAAACATCGTCGCGCACACGCGGGGTCCTTTCAATGCATTTGTTTTACACTTTAAAGAAATGAAAGGTGGACTGAATCGGACCGAGCTACAACATGAAGGCTAGCTGTTCTCCTTGTGTTCTCAGCACAGCCCCTTTGGACTGAAAACGGGCCCAGACAGGAAGTGACACTCTGCAGAGGTTGTCCCTCATTTCCTGTCATCAGAGACGAGAGCGTGAGCGCTAATAATAGTCCATCTGTTTTTCATTTCAACGGTCCTACAAACAGCGATCACTGTGGGGCGGGGGTGGGGGAGTTAGGGCGTAGAGTGGAGTGGTGGGGGTGGAGGGGTGGTAGGGTGAATAAACAGCTGTGACTGTGCAGATGTGAATGAAGTCTCTGTGTTTAAAACCAAACACACTGCTGTCTATTCACTATTCATTACAGCCTGCAAACACACACACACACACACACACACACACACACACACACACACACACACACACACTTTCTAAACAAACTGATGTGTTTCAGACACTTTCATTTAAAGGCTCTTAAAGGGCCAGTTCCCTGAAAATCCTCCTCTGACCTTTTGTCTGCTTCAGCTTTGACCTTTGACCCACATGTTTACATCAGAAACTCAGTGAGTCAGTTTCAGGATGACCTTCGAACCATCAGACTAACCTCCGCGTTGGTTTAATGTGTTCACTCCGGCTCGCTCCATGAATCGTGCATGTCAGCATGTGTGAGCTGAAGGAAGAAGCCATCGAGCTCGTTTCCTGTGAAGTTTAATCTTTGTCTCCACATGTGAACATGTTCACCATTACACATAATGTTTGAAATGTTAATATGAAATAAAGCCATCGTGTTCACTGAGATTCATATCTGAAACTTTTACTCAACATCCCAGAGAGATAAACAGGAAGAAACCACACACAGGCCTAATGACAGGAAGTGGCTAACTGACCCAGATTTTCTACAGAAAGCTGACAACGTGCGACTGTCCCCAGGAGCTGGATCTGGTCAAGATTTCAAACCAGGACTGAGGAGAACCTGTGACACTGCTTCAGTCTGAAGCCTGAAGCCTACTGAGGATTTACCTGGAAGTGTAACTACACGTCGCGTCATTGATCGGTCTGTGGAGCACCATCTGTTCCTCCTGTTTACTTAAAGCTTTTCCTCTGGGTTTTCAGAAGTTATCAGAGGATAATGATCATTACTTCAGTGTAAGGACTCCCAGATGTCAGAGAGAGATCAGTAAAACAATCAGGATGGACACGAGCGGAAGACAAAGAAATGGAAAACTTGTCTGCCCCTCACCACAACAAAGAGCGAGGACTCGGACGTGGAAAAGTCTCAGCACTTCATTTCTTTGGCTGCAACTGCTGATGAAACAGCAGGACAAGAGCACACAGCCATGAACTCATGATGCACCTGCAGGAAGCTCTGCACAGAAGAAATCCGGAGCGAGACATCATGTTTTCACATGGCACTGAGCAGTGACATCGCAGTGACATCATGAGCATTCGATCCATTCATTGGCTGTTTGTCTGTTGTTATAGAAACAGAAGACGTCACTGCTCTGTGTGTGTGTGTAAGAGTTCGGCCCTGAGCCCAGAGTCTTGATCCAGAGCAGACCTGCTCTAAAAATAAAGTGAGGAGGAGGTCTGAGCATGCACCGAGGAAGCTCGTTGAGGACTCTCTCAGAGAACCGAGGTCATGTGGCAACATTTTTCCTCTCCACAGTCTCTGATGCAAGAGCGCAACTCTGCAGCGCACACACTGTGTTCACAAAAGGATCTAACGTACATATTAGTGAAAACAGCACAGCAAATCCACACTCTGACTTCCCTCGGATGTGACGTGATGGCTGATTGGCTCAGGTAAAAGTGTACTGTGCTGGTGTTCCAGATGTGCAGGTGTACCTTCACCTTCTCTGACACCCCCAGTTACAGGAAAGCGCACTCGTGTTTCTTATTGTTCCAAAACATGTTATAAACAAGCTCCAGCAACACACAAGGTCACAAAGACTGTTGAACAGGAGGGAGAGCAGGTTATGGTTGGTGCTTCGATCCCTGGATGCTCCAGTCTGCGTGCCAAATGTTCTTGGGCAAGATACTAACCCGGAGTTGCTCTCTGACAGATCCATCAGAGCATGAATGTTAGACAGAACACACATACATAGTATAAAGTGCTTGAGTGCTCAGAATAGAAAAACACTTTATAAGAAGCAGACAACACAACATCAGATGTGTTTGACACAACAAGAGTTTCAGTCAGGTTTCAGAGCTCATCACAGCACAGAAACAGCTTTCAGAGCTGCAGTGGTTTGTATCATATCTATCTAATAGACTCCAGTTTGTGCATGTAAATGGAGAGTCCTCTTCACACACTGAGGTTAATTATGGAGTTCCACAGGGTTCAGTGCTAGGACCAATTCTGTTTACATTATACATGCTTCCCTTAGGCAGCATCATTAGAAGACATAGCATACATTTTCACTGCTATGCTGATGACACCCAGCTCTATCTGTTCATGAAGCCAGATAACACACACCAATGAGTTAAACTGCAGGAATGTCTTAAAGACATAAAGACCTGGATGGCCGCTAACTTTCTGCTTCTTAATTCAGATCAAACTGAGGTTATTGTACTCGGCCCTGAGAATCTTAGAAATATGGTATCTAAGCAGATTCTTCCTCTGGATGGCATTACCTTGGCCTCCAGTAACACTGTGAGGAACCTTGGAGTCATTTTTGACCAGGACATGTCCTTCAACGCACATATTAAACAAATATGTAAGACTGTTTTCTTCCATTTGTGCAACATCTCTAAAGTTAGAAATATCCTGTCTCAGAGTGACGCTGAAAAACTAGTTCATGCATTTATTACTTCCAGGCTGGACGACTGTGAGTCATTATTATCAGGAAGTCCTAAAAACTCCCTGAAAAGCCTTCAGTTAATCCAAAATGCTGCAGCAAGAGTCCTGACAGGGACTAGAAAGAGAGAGCAGATTTCTCCTGTTTTGGCTTCCTGTTAAATCCAGAATTCAAACTCCTGCTCCTCACATACAAGGTCTTAAATAATCAGGCCCCATCTTATCTTAATGACCTTGTAGTACCATATCACCCTATTAGAGCACTTCGCTCTCACACTGCAGGCCTACTTGTTGTTCCTAGAGTATTTAAAAGTAGAATGGGAGGCAGAGCCTTCAGTTTTCAGGCCCCTCTTCTGTGGAACCAGCTTCCAGTTTGGATTCAGGAGACAGACACTATCTCTACTTTTAAGATCAGGCTTCAAACTTTCCTTTTTGCTAAAGCATATAGTTAGGGCTGGACCAGGTGACCCTGAATCCTCCCTTAGTTATGCTGCAATAGACGTAGGTTTGTCCTGTCCTCCTCTCCTCACCACAAGTGGTTGCAGCAGATGGCCCCGCCCCTCCCAGAGTGTTGGAGGTTTCTTCCTGTTAAAAGGGAGTTTTTTCCTTCTTACTGCTAAGTGCCTACTCATAGGGGTCATAGAATTGTTGGCATTTTCTCTGTATGTATTATTGTAGGTCTTTATCTTACAATATCAAACACCCTGAGGCGACTGTTGTTGTTGTGATTTGATGCTATTGAATTCAATTGAACAACATACACACCACACACACCAACACAGTGAGCTGTTGATGTGATTACTGGTATGTGAGTGAAAAGGTCATGTCTAATATAGATTGATGGTTTTGAATGGTTTGGGTGGCCACGTTGACTGGAATCGCGTGGACATTCACCCTGAAACATTTGAAGACTGGACAGCAGAGACGAGGACGCCGACCTTGGCCTCTGTTAGCGTGTTAGCACGAGGTCGACTGCTCATCCACGGGTCATGCTGACCTCCACTCTTTGCTGAGAATGCAAACACAGAGCGTCAGAGTCATGTGTCCTGACGAAGGCTGCGATGAAAACAGAAAAGTCACATAGACTCTCCCTGTGCTCTGCTTCAGCTCTGATCAGACACTGTTTGCCCAATCGGATGCGACCTGAGACGCCTGAGGTCATGAGGTCAACGCTGATTCCAACAGCAGAACTTTATTTAAACAAACTCTTTCATAAGAATGGTCCTCTGCCTTAGTTTCCCGCCCACTTCAGGGATGAGAGCAGTTCATCCCTCAAGTTTGGGACGCCGCAGGAAGCTTGCCGTGAGCGTGCTCACAGCGCCTTTAATCTGTGATAGGAAGCAGCTTCATCACATGAAGGCATCGTGAGGTGTTCACTGCCCTCACTTCATAAACTTTATTCTGACATTAAAGGTAGCGTGAGGCATTTACAGGCTGCATGTAAGTGAAGGAAAAGTGAGTTTCAGCTGCTTACCGCTCAGTTTGGGGTCGGTCTTCCTGCGGCTTCTGTCTCTGCCTCTCAGCCTGGAGAAGGTCCTCTTCAGCAGGGGCTCAGCCATCGTGCACCTCCCTCTCCTCCTCCTGCTCCTCCTGAGTCGGGAGGTGCTGGGAGGAGAGTGGAGTCAGTAATCCAGCAGGAGAGCAGGAGATAGAGCTCCTTCTCCACGAACTCCTCGTCTCCTCCTTCGTTCTCAGAGCTGTTCTACAGGAAATGAATTCCTCGCATTCTTTCCCAAACTCCCCCTTCGCCCCTCTCCGCCCCATGCTCCTCCTCCCACTCTCCTCCCTCTGCAGGGACACAGGAAGAGCTGCACTGAGGCATCATGGGAGGTGTAGTTCCGCTCCAAACAAGCGCTCAGTTTCTCTTCAGTTGATGATTTTAAAAGTGATTCTTAACACTCATGTTGACGGGCAGTGAGGGTGACTCCCACGTCATCGGTGACACTCGTCTTCTTCTACTGTCTAATTCAGGGTCATTAACCAGATCCTGGGGAGGACCTGTAAACTCAACACAGAGAAGCCCTGAATACAAAACCCAGGACTGTGCTGCTCTCTGCTGCAAACCGCTGCTCTCTGTCCATCTGCCGATCTGTAAGAAATAAAATCTGACTGATCGAACTCACGACTCAGCTGTTACGCCCTCTGCTGGAAGGAAACCGGAACAAAGAGGCTGAAGGTGAAACCAGGTTTAGGTGCAGGAGAAGGGGGAGGAGCTTTGGAGGTCTCTGTTGGTTTCTTTAGTTTTGTAGAACACAAAGTGGGAGTGAAAGCTGGAGTGTCACCTCAGCTCCCAGTGACCTGAGGTAGTCTCCTCACGCTTGCATTCACAGGTGTAACCAAAGTAAACTGTGTGAGCCGAACTGCATGTTGTCTGGAGCTGCGCCTGTCAGGCAGCAGGTAACTCACCTGTGCTGGAAGCTGAGTCCTACTTTAGGCGTCTCAGCAGGAGGCGAAATCTGTAAATCCTTTATTTCTGTGTCTCAGTGGAGGTAAAGGAGCGAGGAGTAACATCCACGTGACAGGAAGGAGAGCTCCGAGGTTTGGACATGGAGCTGCAAACAGAGACCAGACAAATGGCAAAGAGCTTCCTCCTCTTCATCAGCACTAAGGTGTTTGGGGGTCTAGGACCTCCAGACCCCCAACGCTCTCAGTGAGCTTTCCCATGTGACAGCAGACAGCCAATGAGGTGACATCACTCTGAGCTGTAACCAGGTATTTAACCCACTGAGAGGCAGGGGAGCCTGTGGGCCTCCTTACTCACCTGTCCCTCCTCTGTGTTTGAGGCTGCCTCTACGGCCCTCGCTTTACCAGAAAGTTTATGTCGACACAATGTTTCCTGAATCTTCATCGATCAGCTGACTCATCTGTGTGATGGTGACTATCAACAACCAGCACCAAACTTAAATCTACAATTAAAGATAAAGACAAATCGTAAAACATTATGTGAACATCAGCAGGTATGAAATCACCCATACTGACCAATCACATCTCAGGAAACTGCGTCACCACTCCTGCAGCTCCCTCAGCTCAGCAGGAGGTCTGAAGTCTTTGTGTTTGACCAGTAACAGAATTTTATTCTTTATCTTACAGAACTCAGTTTTCTGTGAGCATGAACATCTGATCCTAACAGAGCAGCTGTTTATCAGACCCACAGCTCAGAACATCGCAGCTGGTCTTGAACCAGTCACTCGATTAGTCTGTCACACACACACACACACAGACACACACACACACACACAGACACACAGACACACTCTCACACACACAGACACACACACACACACACACACACACACACACGCTCTCTCACACAGACACACACGCAGACACACACACACACACAGACACACACACACACACACAGACACACAGACACACTCTCACACACACAGACACACACATACACACACACACACACGCAGACACACACACTCAAAGACAGACACACACCAATGAGTTAAACTGCAGGAATGTCTTAAAGACATAAAGACCTGGATGGCCGCTAACTTTCTGCTTCTTAATTCAGATCAAACTGAGGTTATTGTACTCGGCCCTGAAAATCTTAGAAATATGGTATCTAAGCAGATTCTTACTCTGGATGGCATTACCTCGGCCTCCAGTAATGCTGTGAGGAACCTTGGAGTCATGTTTGACCAGGACATGTCCTTCAACGCACATGTTAAACAAATATGTAAGACTGCTTTCTTCCATTTGTGCAACATCTCTAAAGTTAGAAATATCCTGTCTCAGAGTGACGCTGAAAAACTAGTTCATGCATTTATTAGTAGTAGTTCTGATTAAGCAGAGATGCACAAATAAAAATATAAGTGTCATGGAGTAGGATCTGTCATCAGAAAGGAGCAAGCACTTTGGCGACAGTGGGAAGGAAAAACTCCCTTTTAACAGGAAGAAACCTCCAGCAGAACCAGGCTCGGGGCCATCTGCTGTGATTGGTTGGGATGAGAGAAGGAAGACAGGATAAAGACATGCTGTGGAAGAGAGACAGAGATTAATAACAAGTAGGATTCAATGCAGAGAGGTCTGTTAACACATAGTGAGTTAAGAAGAAACACCCAGTGCATCATGGGAATCCCCCGGCAGCCTACGTCTATTGCAGCATAACTAAGGGAGGATTCAGGGTCACCTGGTCCAGCCCTAACTATATGCTTTAGCAAAAAGGAAAGTTTGAAGCCTAATCTTGAAAGTAGAGATAGTGTCTGTAATGTTTGCATGCCTCAAACATTAATAATGACACCTTCAGTATCTCTTAGTTCCAGTCTTTAATTCTCAGGCTTGCAGCAGCAACCCAGTCTGCAGCGCTAAGTTGTTCCTCTAATGTTTTCGTTCCTTTCCTACTAACTTCCTTCCGCCTTACGTTTGACCTTTTCAAAATAAAATATCTGTAAACATCACAGTCTTTCTCCTGAATCCAAACTGGAAGCTGCCCCCCCCCCCCCCCCCTTTTTTTTGCGTGTTTCATGTCTGTGTTTGTGAATCCAGCTGCCAAAATAAGTTTGATGTTGTTCTCCACCTGTAATTATGTGTCTCTCCACTAGATGGAGACATACTCCATCAGATGGTTTAAAGTCAGTCCCAACAGCCACCATCAGATCATCACAGAGAGTACAGAACCAGCTTTAATTGTGTGAATGCCTGAGGCGCACTATTGTGATCCTGTTTCTCTTTAAACTTTATTCTTCTACCTTATTATTCTAGTTGCTCCGTTTCTTTGCTGGTTAACTACTGCCTCAGTTTTTCTGCTCTTTCTGCTAATGCCTGCATAACTTTTATACTTTTTTTTCCCATCCCATATAAACCTTGAGATCATCTTGTCCCATATTTTAAATTTACTTTGAGGTATAGGATGGGAGTGATTGATACATGTATAGCAATCTTGGGAGAACGTTCATCTTTATTATTTGAATTCTAGAGTAAAAATTTGTAGGTGTTGTTGACTTTTTTTATGTTACCCTCCACCTGATTGTAGTTGGTGTGAAACATAGCAGATAATGATTTTGTCAAGGTTACGCTCAAATATTTCATGGTATTCAAGTGCCACTTTAGTTTCTATTCATCTCTAATCTTTTTAGACTAGGCTCATTGAAATTAATGGACCACATTACAAGTTTAGCTCCCCAAAACGAGCCTTGCTTTAGTTCAGTGAGATAAGCAGCCGTTTTCAGAGCAGGCGAACCGGGTTCGAATCTCGCCCATGGCAACATGTTTTCAGCAGACAGTTAAAGCTTACGTAGCTTCAGCTTGTGCAGCTTTTTTTCAGCTGAATGTGTTGCTTGTTTAATATTTTTGCTAATTCATTACAATTCAGACTTCAGCAGCTTCTACAACTGTCTTCAGCAGACAGTTCAGCTTGCCAACATTTCTTTTCAGCACACAGTTTGACTTTTTAACCTCTTTTCAGCACAAACTTCAGCTTCTTCACCCATTTTAGGAAGGATTTTCAGTTTCTTCATCTTTTTAGCATAATGTTCAGTTTCTTCACTTCTTTTCAGCAGATAGTTCTACTTCTTCAGCTGTTTTCATCAGATTCCACTACACGGCATTCACACTGCATTTTCGCAGGAAATGCAACTTTTTCTACTTCTACCCTATTTTATGAATGCCGTGAGGCTTTTTATGCCATTTTTTGCCCCATTAAAATAAATGGACCAAATTACAAGTGTGTTTGCTGTGTTAGCTCACTGGGGTGAGCTGTGTTTTAGCTCAGTGAGATGTGCAGCCGTTTTCAGAGCAGGAGGGCCGGGTTCGAATCTCAGCCATGGCATCATTTCTTTTCAGCAGACAGTTCAACATTTTCACCTGTTTTCAGCATACATTTTAGCTTATTCACCCCTTTTAAGCAGAATATCAGTTCTTAGCACAGAATTGAGCTTCTTCACCCCTTTTCAGTAGAAAGTTCTGCTTTGCTGTGATGCATTCACAGTATTGTGATCCTGTTTCTCTTTATTCTTCTACCTTAATATTATTATAGTTAGTTTTAGTTCACAAAATATCACAAGATTATAGGAGATAAAATCTAAAGTTGACTGAAATATAATCTGTAAAATCATCTGGAGACAGACACTATCTCTACTTTTAAGATTCAAACTTTCCTTTTTGCTAAAGCATATAGCTAAAGCTGGATCAGGTGACCCTGAATCCTCCTTTAGTTATGCTGCAATAGGTGTAGGCTGCTGGGGGATTCCCATGATGCACTGGGTGTTTCTTCTTCACTCACAATGTGTTAATAGACCTCTCTGCACTGAATCATTAGTTATTCTTAACAGTGGCGGTCCTAGCCTGTTTGCCGCCCCGGGCAACCGCCCGTGTCGCCCATAACAAAAACCGCTACTGATTATTAATCTCTGGCTTTCACAGTATGCTTCTTTCCTGTCTTCCACCTGTGACCCAACTGGTCGCAGCAGATGGCCCTGCCCCTCCCTCAACCTTGTTTTTTTTTCTGGAGGTTTCTTCCTGTTGGAAGGGGCTTTTTCCTTCCCACAGTTGTCAAAGGGCTTGCTCATAGAGGGTCACCTGACTGGGATTTCTCTGTTTTCTCGTCTGACAGTTGAATGATGTGTTTATAAACTTGGTGTTTATATACTTTATTTGAACACAGACTTTCTGTTTTAGATTTAAAAACAAACATTTGTGAATTTGTGTAGATAATTACAACTCATGATGTTGGAGAAGAGGAAATAAAGTTTTTGTCCAGCAGGGGGCGTAATGTCTCCTCACAAACACCACCCACAGCACCTTAAAGAGTATGAATGAATGTATTCAATAGCTTTAACAAAGTTAAATAACAATTAAAATAATTGTTATTATTGTTGAAGTAATGATGTAATCAAAACTATAAAAGTGATTAAAATGAATAATGATAATAATAATAGTTCTAAAATTCTCCACCTTGTGTGTGAGGACCCTGATCCTCAGTCTGGCCTGACAGGCGCGTTGCCCATCAGGCTTGATTACGGTGTGTGTGCGTCTTTAATTGCTGCTAATGGAAGTTGACGCTTCTTTAATGAATTGACAGCGAGGTTAATGAATGCAGCTGTGAATGGCAGGTCCAGATGTCCAAACCAGGCTGTCCTCAGTTTGTATCCTGCTAACTCGTCCTCTGAATGTCTCTTTGTCCTCTTCATCAGGACAGAGATGGGGACTTTTATTGTGAAGGGGAAGCTTTGACTTAAACTTTAAATTGCAGGGATCAGCAAGCAGTGATGTCAGCTGATCAGCTTTTCATGTGAAGCTCTTCATACGATGTCTGAAGAAGAAAAGAGGATGTGAGTGGTCCTGAAGCTGATCACATCATTACAAACCGTCACCTCCCACTTTGAGGTGCAGGACACGGGGGCTTGTGCTGGGACGAATGAGGATTTAATCAGGTTATGTTTCCAAATGTTTTGTCTGCAGTTTTATTTCGATGCACAAACGCGAACAACATGGCCACACTGTTGTATTCTAGTGCTAAACTTTGAGCTTGTTTAAAACTTGAAGAGGAGTTTTCACAGAGAGTACGGGACGAAGAACAGGGAGACTGTGTGTTTTTTTTCTGTTTTCAGTGAATTTTATTTTGCTTTATTTATATTTAAATGTTTGAAATTAAAAGTCAGTCAGTGAAACGTCTTCATCAGATTCCACAGTCCTTCACACATCAGTTTCAGGAAACGTCCCCGGCCTGCTTCCCTGCAGCTGCTCGTCCTCTTCATGCTTTAAAGTGTTCTTTGTGTTTTCATGTAACACCGTCTCGTCTCCACCTCTGTCAGCTGGACGCATCATAGTTCCTCTGGATTAGGGCTGGGTATCGTCACCGATTTCTAGAATCGATTCGATTCCGATTCACAAGGTCCCAAATCGATTCGATTCAATTTGATTCTATTTAAATCGGGGAAATTTTGCCTCAGATAGTCAGAAATATTATAATTCAGATCATGCATCAGTACATTTCCATATTTTTGTATCTATAAAAAGGAAGCTGACACTTGCGAGACTTTATCAAAGGTGTGAGCATCACAGCAGAGGCCTTTGTGTCAAAGTAGCTGAAGATAAAACACAGAAAAACATGAAGGTGATTTTTCTGGCCTGGATTTTAAAAAAATATTCTGCAGTAGATCAAAAACGAAAGAAAACCATTAATGAACATATGAACGTTACCTGATGCTGCTGAAGTGAAGCAGAGCAAAGTTACAGCGGTTTTATTAGAGACACAGCGTTTTGCAATTTTGCATAATTTAAAAAAGTTTAAATTTGTTCAGTAGCCTGTTGAACAGCAGAAATTAGGTTTTCTTTTCGGAAGTAAGTAAAAGGAAAAAAAACAGCGGCCGACAGCCTGTAAACAACAGTAGACTTGTGCGTAACAAGCAAGCGAATAATGCAGAAAACAGATTTTTAGACGGGAAACTGTTCTTGAAGTACAGAGAGAGAGAGAGAGAGAGAGAGAGAGAGAGAGAGAGCTGTGCATGAAGTGTGATTTTATCGTGTTGGAAGCAAAACAGCAAAAGTCAGAGTGAATTCATGACGATGTTTATGTGAAGCGTAGTTTGGATCTTCTTTTGCTGCTGGTTCGGTCAATATTGTTTGGAGAGAGATAAACTAACAGCTTTAGAATCAGCGCAAAAAGGGCGTAAACACAAAGCGCGGATCTGCCGACAGATCAGAATCAGCGAGCTGTCGGCTTTCAGCCCCGAGCGTGCCGTCGGGTGAGAAAGTCATATCTCACTGATTCTGATGCGTCGGCGCTTTGTGTTTACGTCTCTGTGCAGAAACCGTGTTCCTGCTCTCATTTACTGTTTTAGCTGTTTGGTGGTTGTTGAAATTTTGTGAGGTTTAACCTGAGATTCTGGCGTTTTGGGCAAAATAAATTTATATTTAAAAATCGATTCAGGATTTTAATGAATCGATTTCACGTTATCCAAGCCAGAATCGATTTAATCGATAAATCGATCATCAAAACCCACCCCTACTGTGGATCACTCTTAAACACTAAATTCATTTTTGTGTCCCCACAATAAATCATATATTTATAAAATTGAACAATGTCATGTAGTTTATTAACACCAGTTATTATAAAGTGTTTAATATTATTATTATTCATGTCTGTTCTTTTATCACAGTTTGGTTTTTTGCATGAAACTCTGCTTCACTTTGTAATTCCTTCAATAATAATAATAATAATGATAATAATAATAATAAAGATGATAATAATAATAATAAAGATGATAATAATAATAATCATGATAATAATAATAAAGATGATGATAATAATAATCATGATAATAATAAAGATGATGATAATAATAATGATGATAATAATAAAGATGATAATAATAAAGATGATGATAATAATAATAATGATAATAATAAAGATGATAATAATAATAATAAAGATGATAATAATAATAATAAAGATGATAATAATAATAATCATGATAATAATAAAGATGATGATAATAATAATGATAATAATAAAGATGATAATAATAAAGATGATGATAATAATAATAATGATAATAATAAAGATGATAATAATAATAAAGATGATTATAATAATAATAATGATAATAATGAATAGCTCTTATTTCCTGTTAACATGATTTAGATCTTCTGAAGTCTCTTTCTGCAGTTTTTCCTTTTAGTCCGAGGCTTTGAGGCTCAGTGTGTCATCATCATCATCATCATCATCATCATCATCGTTCTACTGTTTCTATTGTTTCTATTGTTTCTTTTCTTTTGTAACTTTGAACTGAATAAATAAACCAATCAGTGTCTTTGCTCTGTAGCAGAAAGCAGCTTCATTCTCATCTGTCTTCATCACGGACCGAGCTGATGATGAAGGTGAGTTTGGGGTTATTTTCCATGGCTCGTGTTGTGGAGTTTGATTTGGTTTCTGCTGTTGGACTCGTGTCTTTAATGATGCTTGGACTTTATTCTGAATCATTTCAGACTCACAGCTGAAACGTATCCTCGCTTTCTCCTTCTGGTGTCGCTCTTTCCTCGCTCACCCAAGTCTCTGCTGGGATGGAGGGAATTCCCTGAACTGGGATGCCTGGAAATCCCTTAGCAGCGCGCGCACACACACACACACACACACACACACACACACACACACACACACAGTGTTTTTCTGTTTGGTGCTGAAGGTCGAGCGCTTTGTTTCCTCTCGTTTTATTTCCATTTTTCTGCTCTCTCTCCTGTTTTGTCCTCTTTTTGTTTGACTCCCTCAGTACCTGCAGTAGAGTCAAACAATAGAGACACATTGAAATAAAATACAGTGGAGACGTGAGGAGAAAGGAGAAGGTGAGGAGAAAAAGCCCACATAAAAGATGAAATGGGGACGAGTGGATGAAAAATAAAGGGTAATGTCAGTGATGACAGGACACTGAGGAGTCGAGCTGAAGCCGGTAGAGTGTGACTGAGAACCTAAAGGAGAACTGTCAGCCATTATCCAATCAGATGCAGTCAGCAGTTTGATTGACAGCTGAGACTCTGGTTGACTGGATCAGCTGAGATGTGAGGCGCACGAGACAATACGAGCTCAGGTTTAGTGTCAGGCTTAATACATTATTGTCTTTGATTTTATTGCCATCTCCAAACTGACCGCGGCACAGCCGAGTCTTCGCAAACTTCTTGGAGCTGTTTCGGTGATGCCGTCATCCACAGCGGGCTGATGTCAGACTCGAGCCACTGGCTCGTTCACACCGAGCTCGTCTCTTTTCATTCAAATAGAAGAAATCACGCTGAAAGCTGAGTGATCAGAAATCGTACGTCTCTTAAGATAAAATGAACTTTACAAGGTAACAAGGTCAGAATAATGTTGGAAAAATGTGATAACATAACCTGACATGACGTGGTCTTTTATTTTGTGGCTGTATAAGATCCCAACACAAACAGGTGCCCAAAGGCAACACTTAATGTAAGATGTTTGCAGATGTTTTATTTGAGGAAAACTGAATCTTTGAGATGAGCCTGCAATAACAATTTAAATAAAACTGGAAAAAACTGAGGTATTGATGTGTGCACAGGTGCAGGTGTGCAGAGAGTCGTCTGCTTAGACAATCATAAAAGCAGCAGAAACAAAACGGGAAAGAACCAAAAATTGGCACGTGTGAAAAATTGGAACCGTCACGATTTACTGAAATTTAGACGGTGAGTTAAAATGTTTAGACGTCACAGACAGATTTAAACATGCGTTATATTCATCTTCCTAACGCTGCTGCAGAGGTTTGTCTGTGTTATCACCTGCTCTGGTCCTGGGACGAGTCCTGGACGTCTAGATGATCAGCAGGAAGCTGGACAGATTCAGAGTTCCTGTAAAGGAGAGCTGCTGGTGGAAACACTCAGGTGATCAGACCTGCTCAGACTGCAGGTTCAGTTGTAGTTTTGGCTAAACAAATGAACCAATGAGTGTTTTTTACAGAGTCAGCTGTGTGTGTGTGTGTGTGTGTGTGTGAGAGAGAGAGAGACAGCTGGGCCATCTGACTTTGCTGTGACATCTGGGAAACCCGCCGGTTTGTGCTGTGAACGCTGGTTGATGTCGCTATTTAAATGCAAATGTGTGTGTGTGTGTGTGTGCTGAGTGCTCCCAGCGTCTCACACACACACACACAAAAGGAAACACTTGACACACAATACAGAGGGGCTGTAACACACACACACTCGCTGCAGCGCTGAGCCTCGGAAAACTGCAGAAAGAGGAAGAAACGAGGTAACATATCTGAGTTTATTTGAAATGATTAAATTCACATATTCTAACTAATCTGATAGAAATCCAATGATTTCACTCAGATTAATAAATAAAATAAAACAGACAAGCAATGTTACATTTTTCATTCAAAGAAAATCTAAAAAGCTAATTTTAATTTTGGCACAAACAAAAAACAAAGATGAGGCTTCAGTCTGGATTCATCTGTTTGAGCTGAAAGACTTTCTTTAATCCTACATTTAAATGATTTTTCTGAGAAAATCACAAAAACATTAAGCTGATAAAATGTTGATAAACCTGATCACTGAGAGGTGAGACCTTTGTCACGGCTTCAGACGCTCCAATAATGAAGTCAAACGTGGGGGGTAAGCGATCGCATCCATCAGCGCGAGCACGCCAGGATCGGTCGCCTGCGGTTGATGAATGGACTCGGACCCTAACCGAGTTTGTCTTCATGTAGATCAGATCATAAAAGCACATTTAAATAAAAGCTCACAGTGGAAACAGGAGTGCGTCTCTGCTGACCTCTGCTCCCACATTTACAGCCTCGCTTTAAATCAACTCTTTTTCCTCTCTTCAGCGTCGGTCCGCTCTTTATTCTCCAGCTTAAAGAAAAGAGAAATTCGATTTTCTCATGTTTATATCATTTAAAGGATCATTTTCTGTCTCTGATGTAATTACTTACAATACACGAGCGTCTAAATTACTGAACGTCCATATTAACAGTTCATCCGCAGGATGATGAAGAAGCAAAAATTAAATTAAAAACAAAGTTATTTTTAATCAAAAACTAAAAACCATCAGCTGATGTGGACGTGAAGCAGCGGGGGTGTTTACGTCCATCCCCCCTTTGTTTTCTCTTCACCCTGCGAGCGGGTCGGGGATGTGGCCCCCCCACCCCACCCCCACCCCACCCAGCCTGCCCGTGCTCGGCGGCTCATTTGTTCATTGTTCACTTTGTTAAATTTGAACCTGCAGGCTGATCAATTATTATTAAATGTAATTATTTATTCTCGCCGATCGTTTATTGGTCGATCAGTTGCTGAAATTTTTATTTACGTTTACAATTTTCGTCACTCACATTCATCCTGGAGAAAGATCACCTCCTGCTCCTCCTCTTCCCTTTCTGCTCCTCTTCATCATATTTTCACTTTGAATTTCCTGGAAATAATTTCATTCTCCTCCTTGTGTTTTTCCTCTTCTTCTTCGTTTGTGCAGATGGGTTTTCTCTCCTCCTCCTCCTCTTCTCTTTTCCCTCCTCTGCTTGTCGGTCCACCCCTCGGAGCCTCGGAGGCCTTCGCCCCTGAAGACTGGAGTGCCTGTGAAAAACCTGCCTCGCTTCTTGTCTGACAGTCAGATCATCTAGGAGGAAGTTTCTGACCAAGGTGATGAAAATCAGCCGAGAGACAAAAGCGAAGGAAGCATCAGACAACTGAAGACTGTTCTCAGTGAACCACAGGACGCAGGAACGCACCGTGACGGCTGATTGGACATTTACTGATGGAGATGATCGATTGAGATGATTAGGATTCAGAGATAATTGGATTTCTGAAGCAGTCGCCTCTGAGACGGGAAAAACAAGCCCAAACCTATTTGTGTCCAGGTCACAGCGCTCTCTGGCGATTGAGCGCGAGACTATTTAAGCTCAGGGGTTTTAACACCTGTGCCGGCTTCACGTTACCCAGGTTTCAGCGAGCGAACACCTCCGGTACCGCCGGCGCTTAGATTGGTCCCTCTGAGCAAGCAGGAAGTGGTCACAAACTTGAGTCACAGAAGACACTTGCTGTGTTAGAAACATGAGGATGGGACCTGGTCCTGAAGCGGAACCAGAACTAGACCCTGGTGACTGCTGTGCAGGTTCTGGATCAGGGTCAGGAATAGTAATCCACCTTGACCTCCTGGACGAGAGTCTGAACTCGGTCTGGTCTTTCAGCCTCCGTCTGGCCTGAGCTGCTACCACAGAGACCATCGGGGTCCCGCTGACCTGGCTCAGGGTCCGATAACAGACCCAGGACCACAAGGACTGGATCTCTGAGCGGATTTTCATCACAACCACACGAAGTGATGGGATAAACAGGAACCAGTTCAGACTGAGAGAGAGAGAGAGCGAGAGCATGGGGCGATCAAGACCTCTCTCTCTGGCTCTGGTTGGTTGGCACCTCCTCCCCCTCCTCCCCCTCCTCCCCCTCCTCCCTCTCTTCATCTTGCTCTCGCACACCCGCGCACACACATCGTCTCTCACCTCTCCTGTCCTTATAAGGCCAGGCCCCACCCCCGCCGTGATGTCGTCAGCAGCAAGGAGGAAGACCCGTGGGGTTTTTGGGTTTTGCCGTCCAGTCCTGTGGGGCCGCAGGGCTGAGAGTTTCTCCGCCGCTCCTCACCCCTCCATCCCAGCCCACCTCCTCTCTCCTCCTCTCTTTGGGGAAAAGAAAAAAGACACTTTGCTTGATTCGCCGTCCGGACCCGGCTGTTCTCCCCCTCGTTTTCTCGTCCTCTGAGGATTTTATTTCTCTTTTCTCGTTTCCTCCTCCGGCCTTTTTTTCTGTCACTGATGATCAAGAATAAAAAAAAAAACCTTCTTAAAAACTTAAAAAAATTTTCTGCCCTGAAAAGTTGAATTAAATCTGCAAATCAGACGAAAAGTTCTGCAGAATTTTAAACTCCTCGTTTTTCTTCGTCCTCGCCGCCTCGTTTTAGACCTCGACGTGCGGGTGAAGAAAATGTCGCCCGTTCAGAAGCCTCGCTCCGTCCTGTAGATCACATTTTTTCTGCTGGACTTTTTCTTCTTCTTCTTCTTCTTCTTCTTGTTTTTGCGGCTGAGCCGCAGCAGCGACGCTCGCAGCATCCGGGCCCCTGAGATGTTTGGGATCCAGGACAACCTGCCCCGTGGGGCCACGGCCAACATGAAGGAGGAGCCGCTGGCCGTTCGCTCCTGGATGCACTCGGCCGGTGTGGTGGACGCCAACACGGCTGCTCAGAGGTAAACTGCCCGCCACCCCGCAGGGACTCTGGGAGCTGTAGTCCCAACGGACCCACAGCAGTTTTATTTCACTCGAAAGAAAAAAAATTTGCAGCTCAGAGAAAAGATTTTAATTTTAAATCTTCAGCAGAAAAAAACCCTAATTATTATTTTTGCTGGAGGGGAAAAAATTGATTATTTAGATGTTTCTGAAGGTCAGACAGATTGAAAATAAGATTTTAAAATGTTTCTGAAGTTTAGGAAAATTCCTGCAGCTCACAGACAAACAGGGAAAATGTTTTTGTAAATGTGAGTTATTTAAAGTGAATAAAAACAGCGAGGAAACACTTATCAAAAATCATCCAAATAATTCCTATTTGATCTTTAAATTTTCAGTTTGACTCAAAGACTTTTCCTTGTGTTTGTTTCCCAAAGTGAAACGTTTGTCTGAGCCGAGGAGCAGCTCGTTTTATTTTTCCTCAGACTGACTTTGTGTTTCTCTGGATGGCGTCGAAGGTTTGGGGTTAAAGCGCTGCGTGTAATAAACGAGGCACGGGTCGGCGGCGGCAGCGGTCTGAGCTCGCCCTGCAGCTGAGCGTCACAGTTTATCATCGTTAGCAGCTTCAGCCGTCGGATCTGTTTCTGCATTAGAACGATGGAAAATACCACAAAGTTTTTTCAGGATGATCCACAAAAATCATTTCACTCTGAGAAAATAAACATTAATGTTCAAAAATAGTACAAAAAGAATTAAATTCATCTGAATATCTGCAGGAAATTCATTTAAATAATTTAAAAAATGAAACAAAAACTATTAGAAATATTTTAAAATCCTCAGCACAAACTCTTTTCTCTCGTTAGATTTCCTGACACGATGATTTTAGTTCATGATGACATAAACTACAAATTCAAGTTTATTCTCATCAAAAACATTTCTAACATTTTGTGACCTTAAAGATTTCAGATTAAAAGCATGACTTGTTTCTATGAAAGCATGTTTGTCTCTGCGCCGCCGTCCGGGTTTAACACTGGGAGATATTCCGATGATGTTCACGGTCGAGGTCAAAGCTGCAGTTTGACTTCTTCGCATGAATATTAATAAATCGAGCATGTGATTCACAGTTTGTGTGAATCTGATTTTCTCTCTTTAACATGTTGTTAAACGCCTGAAGCTGCGTCCATGTGACCGTTTAAAGTTGTGCAGCATGTTTGGTGAATGATGAAGATTTTATCCTCACACGTTTATGAATAAATTGGATCGTGCAGGTTTTCCTGCAGCGAAATCCTCCGTTTAATTTTAACAGAAATGTTTCACCTGATTTACCTGATTCACCTGATTTCATTAAACTCATGAAATGTGAATTTTTCTTTTTTTAGTGCAGAGCTTGTTTTTCCACAGTCACCTTCTCGCCGTGAAACAAGGAAAACCTTCTGGATATTTTGTGAGAAGCTTTTTAAAGTCGACTCAAACGTGTTTATTTAAATTAAACACAAATTTTACTACAGCTCTAATAATGCGCTGCTGTATTATTACTGCAGTATAATGTGTAATTGGTCAGACTGAAGCGTGTCTGTGCTGAGGCTGAGCGTGCATGTTGATCGTTCAGACTTTGATACGGTGAATGTGTGATGTGTTTCTCGGCCTGACGACCGCGTGAAGCTGCGATTAATCACGTCCGACCTGCGTTTTTCTTCAGCGAGTCCTAATCTGAGCTCTGACCTTGTTCATCTTCAGGAAGTTTTCCTGGATTTAAAGCACTTTGTGCATTTTACTGTAATACGCTGTTTTTCAGCACATGAGCCAGACGTGAAATATTTTACTGCGACAGAGAAACACTGAAGAAAACTGTAATCCTGCTGAAATAACAGCGCAGGAAGCTCTGTGACGACTGCAACAATAAACCTCACCTCGTCCTCCTGCATCTTTTATATTTCTGTCCATCTCTTTGCTTTTCAGCGGGGTGGGGTTAGCTCGCGCTCACTTTGAGAAGCAGCCGCCGTCCAACCTGAGGAAGTCCAATTTCTTCCACTTCGTGCTGGCTCTGTACGACCGCCAGGGTCAGCCCGTCGAGATCGAACGCACCGCCTACGTCGACTTTGTGGAAAAGGAGAAGGTGAGACCCAGAGGGATGCGGGGAGGAGCTGGGACATAAAACAAACACACCGCACAGTGTGCAAAGACAGAAATCAAAGACGCTCTCATTCTTATGACGGAGAACAGAGACGGAATCTGAACTTTAGAGACTCAGTCGCATCCCGACAGGAAGGAGACCCTCTGCCAGGCGCCGTAACGCTGCGACTGCCATTCAGGCTGAACTGAAGCACAGTGGAACAGTAGTGCTGATTTTATCAGCATCGCACACGTGGCTTTTATTTGAACCTCACTTCATATTTTTTACATTTAAATAAAAATGCAGATTTATCTGGACAGCTGAGACCGTCAGCTCCGCATCCCGAGCTCAGGCTTCGTTCATCAAACTGATACCACAGCTCCAGCGCCGTAACATGTCCACAGCGGTATAATAGACAACAGCACCTGTGACAGGTGTGTTTGGCAGTAGTGTGCACAGTAAACACAATAAAATGCAGTTTGCGTCATTTTAATGCAGCAGTTTTTCCCTCTGACAGTCGCGTCTGTGCCGAAGGTTGATTCATGTTTATCAGCCCAACAGCTTCGGCTCAGTGCAGACAGACCAGTGTGAATGTGGCCCCAAACAGAGCTGATAGGTGTGTTTAGTTTTACGGACGATTTCCAAAAGTTTGCATGTTTTCTAAACGCAGGAGCCGACGCTTCATTTCAGCATCGAGCAAACAACGTGTGGTTAGAATAATCAGTAAATCCGTTTAAGGACTTGGTTAAATATTCCCCTCTGTTTCTGCAGCAGGTGCAGCCACCTCAGACGTGTGCGCTTGTGTAAAGGTTGAAATATACGGACTCACCAAAGCTACACACCAGCGCGCTCTAATGCACTAAAACGTGCAGAACTTCTGCTTGGTCACATCAGGTGGTGAAACCAAACGCACCCACGCCTCAGTTTGTTTCCTGACTTTGTTTCAGGAGCCGACGGGCGAGAAGACCAACAACGGGATCCACTACAAGCTGCAGCTGCTCTACAGTAACGGTGGGTGCGCTTGTTTTAATGAGCAGCACAGCCCCGTCTCTGCTCGCTCACGCTAACCCCGACTGTTGGTTTGTGTGCAGGAGTGAGGACGGAGCAGGACCTGTACGTCCGCCTCATCGACTCCATGACCAAACAGGTGAGATTATTGATCATCAGCATGTGCACCGAGGGGAGAATGATCAATAACAGCAACAGTGACGATTGTTTTATCTGATTAATGAACCTCAAAAATCAGACGTTTCACAATAAGAGCGTCTTTTTCTTCCTGCTGCAGTCCGAGGTGTCGGCCAGAGTTTCAGGCCGACTTCTTTCAGACAGACATCTCCTCCTCCTCCTCCTCTTCCTCCTCTTTCTTTTCCTCGTCCTCGTCCTCCTCTTCCTCTTCCTCCTCTTTCTTTTCCTCGTCCTCCTCTTCCTCCTCTTTCTTTTCCTCGTCCTCCTCCTCCTCGTCCTCTTCCTCCTCTTTCTTTTCCTCGTCCTCCTCCTCCTCTTCCTCTTCCTCCTCTTCCTTTTCCGCTTCTTCCTCCTCCTCCTCTTTCTCTTCCTCTTCCGCTTCCTCCTCCTCCTCTTCCTCTTCCTCCTCCTCCTCTTTCTTTTCCTCGTCCTCCTCCTCCTCTTCCTCTTCCGCTTCTTCCTCCTCCTCCTCTTTCTCTTCCTCTTCCTCTTCCGCTTCCTCCTCCTCCTCTTCCTCTTCCTCTTCCTCCTCTTTCTTTTCCTCGTCCTCCTCCTTCTCCTACTCCTCAACCTTGTCCTCCTCTTCCTCTTCCTCCTCCTCCTCTTTCTCTTCCGCTTCCTCCTCCTCCTCTTCCTCCTCCTCCTCCTCCTCCTCGTCCTCCTCCTCCTCCTCTTTCTCTTCCGCTTCTTCCTCCTCCTCCTCCTCCTCCTCGTCCTCATCCTCCTCCTCTTTCTCTTCCTCTTCCTCTTCCGCTTCTTCCTCCTCCTCTTTCTCTTCCTCTTCCGCTTCCTCCTCTTCCTCTTCCTCTTCCTCCTCTTTCTTTTCCTCGTCCTCCTCCTTCTCCTCCTCTTTCTTTTCCTCGTCCTCCTCCTCCTCCTCCTCTTTCTTTTCCTCGTCCTCCTCGTCCTCCTCGTCCTCGTCCTCCTCCTCTTTCTCTTCCTCTTCCGCTTCTTCCTCCTCCTCCTCCTCCTCCTCGTCCTCATCCTCCTCCTCTTTCTCTTCCTCTTCCTCTTCCGCTTCTTCCTCCTCCTCTTTCTCTTCCTCTTCCGCTTCCTCCTCTTCCTCTTCCTCTTCCTCCTCTTTCTTTTCCTCGTCCTCCTCCTTCTCCTACTCCTCATCCTTGTCCTCCTCTTCCTCCTCCTCCTCTTTCTTTTCCTCTTCCTCCTCCTTCTCCTTCTCCTACTCCTCATCCTTGTCCTCCTCTTCCTCTTCCTCCTCCTCCTCTTTCTCTTCCTCCTCCTCCTCCTCCTCTTTCTTTTCCTCTCCCTCCTCCTCCTCCTCTTCCTCCTCCTCCTCCTCTTCCTCTTCCTCCTCCTTCTCTTCCTCTCCCTCCTCTTCCTCCTCCTCCTCCTCTTCCTCCTCCTTCCCTTCCTCTCCCTCCTCTTCCTCTTCCTCCTCCTCTTCCTCCTCCTTCTCTTCCTCTCCCTCCTTTCCCTCCTCCTCCTCCTCTTCCTCCTCCTCCTCTTCCTCTCCCTCCTCTCCCTCCTCCTCCTCCTCTTCCTCCTCCTCCTCCTCTTCCTCCTCCTCCTCCTCTTCCTCCTCCTTCTCTTCCTCTCCCTCCTCTTCCTCCTCCTCTTCCTCCTCCTTCTCTTCCTCTCCCTCCTCCTCCTCCTCTTCCTCCTCCTCCTCCTCTTCCTCTCCCTCCTCTCCCTCCTCTCCCTCCTCCTCTTCCTCTCCCTCCTCTCCCTCCTCCTCCTCCTCTTCCTCCTCCTCCTCGATATATTTCAGGTTTTTCTCAAACAGGAAGCTGAGCCACTGAAGTCAAACGCAGACCCTTTGATCGCAGAGTTTGTTGCTCTCACTTTGCTCGCGTTTGTTCGACGGTTCCAAGTTCAAACTTGCGCCTGAGAATCGGCGCCCTGATGGCGCTCGGTCTGCCGCTGTGTTGAGTTTATTAGAGATTGATCTAACGTCGTGTCGCAGCTTGTTTGCATTTGTCTCTGAGTGTCAATAAATCAGCTGTTAAAGACTCGTGCTAGCACGCCACTTCCAGAGTAAACATGTGATCGGAGAGTGAGGAGCCGCTGCCATCTGCCGCCTTCACATCTGAGCAGTTTCCTCATCGTCTGAAACGATGGCGGGAATGTGGCGAGCACGTGTCTGTCAGCTCTGTGTGGTCACGCTCGCCCGCTCCTTTCCGATCAGGCTCATCCTGACTGGTTGGAAAAGATGGACACTGTTACGTCCCCTGTCGGTTTCTGTGGTCCGTGTAAAGCCAGGCTCATAGCTGAGGCCAGACGGGGGGCCGTACTCCATCAGCACCGAGGATCGTTTGTGGTCTGTAGGAGGCGCTGATGGGCGTGGTCCCTGCGTGATAGAGAAGCGCTCCATCAGCAGCCGGGTCACTCAGTTTTGTCTCTAATGAAAAGCAGCAGCAGCGTTTGAACCCTACGACTCATTCAATTAGCGCGCTTTAACGAGCTCGCCGTCAGCCGGCGCTCGCCGTGACAGAGAGGCGTTTCATGCGTTTGGTTCCAGCTGTTTCATGTGAATATCTGCAGGCTGCAGCTGTAATGAAACATTCAGAGGATCAAATGTTTGTGTCCCGCTCACTCTCACTCAGGCTAATCGCTAATAATGAGCTCTAATTGAGACGAATGAAACCGGCTTAATGGAGCTGTTTCTGCTGCAGGCCAGTGGGCGGGGCCATGATGAAGCGCAACAGGTGATCTTCACCTTACCTGTTTGTGTGTGTGTGTGCAGGCAATCATCTATGAAGGCCAGGACAAAAACCCCGAGATGTGCCGAGTTCTGCTGACGCACGAGATCATGTGCAGGTAAGGCCGCGAAACACCGACCAGATCTGAGTAGTTCTTCTTCTCTGCTTCAAATAAAAGTCCCGATGTTTGAGAGCGGCATCCTCACGTCCACGGTGACTCGTGCCCTGATGGAGCCTGTTCCCTGCATACAGAGTGGGCGTGTGCAGGTGTCTCACCTGAGCTGTCTGAAAGAAATACGAGGCTCTGCAGTGACTGACGGGTCTGCTTTCATTTTTGTCTCTCTGTGCGCGTGTCAGCCGCTGCTGCGATAAGAAGAGCTGTGGAAACAGGAACGAGACGCCGTCAGACCCCGTCATCATCGACAGGTAACAGATACGAAGCATCACGCACTCACATACACCTGTCAGACTGTTTGTGCGCTCGCAAACAAACATGCGGCAGATGCAAGAAAGACAAATAGACACCGATGACACGCGGCGCATTCCTGTCAGCCTTGTTACGTACGTTTAAAGGTTGTCTTCTGCCCGAGCGGCAGATTCTCGATCAGTCGCCAGAGAGCACCAGCCGAGTCACAGACACAGGAGGAGCTGCAGGTTGAGTAGCGCCCCCTGCGTGAAGGTTATTAGCAGGATGTGATGAAAGACGTCAGCTGATCTGCTGCGTTCAGGTGAGTCTGTTCATCCACCTGCTGGTTTCATGCCTGGATGAAGAGGCGGTTTGGTGCCACACACAGTGAGAAACAGCAGACTGCTTGGGTTTGTTTATTGGTCAGTTACCTTTGTCAGGCTCAGGTTAGCATACCTGTAGTGACATCACAGCAGCACAGTATGAATGAAGCTTGTTGTGTCACACAGTAAGGTTCATGCTGGCGTTCCTCAGGGTTTCGTCCAATCATGTTTCCATGTGGCAGATGGCCCCGCCCCTCCCTGAGCCTGGTTCTGCTGGAGGTTCCTTCTTGTTAAAAGGGAGTTTTTCCTTCCCCCTGTCGCCAAAGTGCTGCTCATTGTTGTTGGGGCTTTACCTTACAGTGTAAAGTGACTGTTGGTGCCACATCAATAAAAGTGAACTGAGCTGTGACACGAACGTGCTGATTATGTGCGGTGGGAGTGCGATTCACGCTGAGTAGCTCTGTGAATTTAAGGGCTAATGAAAGGTGAACATTAAATGCAGCTCGGCTTTAAATCATTCAAACAGGATGACGTGTAGAGCTACTGGGCTGATGTGGTTGAGCCTGCGCCTCCTCTTCATCCTCCTCTCAGATTCCTCCCCCTCCCCTCCTTCCTGGCCTCCCATGAGGAATCATACGCTATGCTCTTCTCTTTTCACCTCCCCCTCCTCTTCCTCCTTCTCCTCAGCTCTTGTCCTCCTCCTGAGTATTAATCTCAATCCTCCCTCCCCCTCTCCCCTGTGGACGGAGGAGGGGGGAGTATGGATGGATGGAGGGATGGATGTGACTGCAGCAGCTCTTTGAAAAGAGAAGTGGAGATTTTTACAGCAGCTCTTTTTTCTCCCTCTGCCAGCTGAAATGCATGATGGGAAGGTCTCCTGTGTTTTTGGCGGCGTCCAGTGAACAGGAAACATGTCAGGGTCAGACTGCAGAGAGAGCACAAACACTGCGATTCGTTCGCTCCCACTTCAAGAAAACTAACACAACAGCATTTCATTTCTTCTCCTTCACTCCAGAACCCACCGCTGGTTTCTGTCAGCATGTCGACCTGAACTGAATTAAAAGCTGAACGCAGCTTTAAAGATAAGCGTTAATTTACAAGGCGCATAAACAGTGCACAAAAGTGCAAGAAAGGAACATCAAAAATGAACTGTGAGGAGGCAGAAAAGAGAAATGCACCAAAAAACTGACAGGTGAGCGCAGGGTGGGCCGTCACAAAGGAAAGGAAGACAAAGACAGGAAGTAAAGCCAGCAGACACGCCGTCGGAAGATTCATAAAATAAAAGCAGGATGCAGCCATGGGTTTAAAGTCTTTGAACACGCACAGAGTTTTGGCTCATTAAAGGTTAGAAAATGTACTTGAATAAATTAATCTCTTCCTTTCATTTCCAGCTTCCATTTTTAAGCAAACATGTAAAATATAAATATAAAAATATCTTAAATGTGGATCATACTGCTTTTAGTTTATTAGGACTCTGCATACAGGACGGAAGCTGGACAGCAACAATAATAATAATAAAACATATGCAGGAATTTTACAGTTGCTTTGTTTAACGTGTTCTTTCCACCAACTGTAACTCCTTCTTCACTCGTGTGCGCACAGAAATGCTGTATAAAATAAAGCTGATTTAAAACAGCTATAAAACAGAAAAAAACATTGTTATTAAATGTGTCTCATTTTTATATAAAACAGCACATCTCAGTAAACGAGACAATGACGTGAGTCAGTTTTTTATTGCTGTCGGTGAACGCAGCCATCGGTGCAGGATACCTGTCAGTGTCACGTTTAGC
>NC_140468.1:1245000-1253244 GCF_051167445.1 Perissodus microlepis | reverse complement strand
AACAGCACCTGTGACAGGTGTGTTTGGCAGTAGTGTGCACAGTAAACACAATAAAATGCAGTTTGCGTCATTTTAATGCAGCAGTTTTTCCCTCTGACAGTCGCGTCTGTGCCGAAGGTTGATTCATGTTTATCAGCCCAACAGCTTCGGCTCAGTGCAGACAGACCAGTGTGAATGTGGCCCCAAACAGAGCTGATAGGTGTGTTTAGTTTTACGGACGATTTCCAAAAGTTTGCATGTTTTCTAAACGCAGGAGCCGACGCTTCATTTCAGCATCAAGCAAACAACGTGTGGTTAGAATAATCAGTAAATCCGTTTAAGGACTTGGTTAAATATTCCCCTCTGTTTCTGCAGCAGGTGCAGCCACCTCAGACGTGTGCGCTTGTGTAAAGGTTGAAATATACGGACTCACCAAAGCTACACACCAGCGCGCTCTAATGCACTAAAACGTGCAGAACTTCTGCTTGGTCACATCAGGTGGTGAAACCAAACGCACCCACGCCTCAGTTTGTTTCCTGACTTTGTTTCAGGAGCCGACGGGCGAGAAGACCAACAACGGGATCCACTACAAGCTGCAGCTGCTCTACAGTAACGGTGGGTGCGCTTGTTTTAATGAGCAGCACAGCCCCGTCTCTGCTCACTCACGCTAACCCCGACTGTTGGTTTGTGTGCAGGAGTGAGGACGGAGCAGGACCTGTACGTCCGCCTCATCGACTCCATGACCAAACAGGTGAGATTATTGATCATCAGCATGTGCACCGAGAGGAGAATGATCAATAACAACGATTGTTTTATCTGATTAATGAACCTCAAAAATCAGACGTTTCACAATAAGAGCGTCTTTTTCTTCCTGCTGCAGTCCGAGGTGTCGGCCAGAGTTTCAGGCCGACTTCTTTCAGACAGACATCTCCTCCTCCTCCTCCTCCTCTTCCTCTTCTTTCTTTTCCTCGTCCTCCTCTTCCTCCTCCTCCTCTTTCTTTTCCTCGTCCTCCTCCTCCTCTTCCTCTTCCGCTTCTTCCTCCTCCTCCTCTTCCTCTTCCTCTTCCTCCTCTTTCTTTTCCTCGTCCTCCTCTTCCTCCTCCTCCTCTTTCTTTTCCTCGTCCTCCTCCTCCTCTTCCTCTTCCGCTTCTTCCTCCTCCTCCTCTTCCTCTTCCTCTTCCTCCTCTTTCTTTTCCTCGTCCTCCTCCTTATCCTACTCCTCATCCTTGTCCTCCTCTTCCTCTTCCTCCTCCTCCTCTTTCTTTTCCTCGTCCTCGTCCTCGTCCTCGTCCTCCTCCTCCTCTTTCTCTTCCTCTTCCGCTTCCTCCTCCTCCTCTTCCTCCTCCTCCTCCTCCTCCTCCTCCTTTTCCTCGTCCTCCTCTTCCTCGTCCTCCTCCTCTTTCTCTTCCTCTTCCGCTTCTTCCTCCTCCTCCTCTTTCTCTTCCTCTTCCGCTTCTTCCTCCTCCTCCTCCTCCTCGTCCTCGTCCTCCTCCTCTTTCTCTTCCTCTTCCGCTTCTTCCTCCTCCTCCTCGTCCTCTTCCTCTTCCGCTTCCTCCTCTTCCTCTTCCTCTTCCTCTTCCTCCTCCTCCTCTTTCTTTTCCTCGTCCTCCTCCTTCTCCTACTCCTCATCCTTGTCCTCCTCTTCCTCTTCCTCCTCCTCCTCTTTCTCTTCCTCCTCCTTCTCTTCCTCTCCCTCCTCTTCCTCCTCCTCCTCCTCTTCCTCCTCCTTCTCTTCCTCTCCCTCCTCTCCCTCCTCCTCCTCCTCTTCCTCCTCCTTCTCTTCCTCTCCCTCCTCTTCCTCCTCCTCTTCCTCCTCCTTCTCTTCCTCTCCCTCCTCTCCCTCCTCCTCCTCCTCTTCCTCTTCCTCCTCCTTCTCTTCCTCTCCCTCCTCTTCCTCCTCCTCCTCTTCCTCCTCCTTCTCTTCCTCTCCCTCCTCTCCCTCCTCCTCCTCCTCTTCCTCCTCCTTCTCTTCCTCTCCCTCCTCTTCCTCCTCCTCTTCCTCTTCCTCCTCCTTCTCTTCCTCTCCCTCCTCTTCCTCCTCTTCCTCTTCCTCCTCCTTCTCTTCCTCTCCCTCCTCTTCCTCCTCCTCCTCCTCTTCCTCCTCCTTCTCTTCCTCTCCCTCCTCTTCCTCCTCCTCCTCCTCTTCCTCCTCCTTCTCTTCCTCTCCCTCCTCTTCCTCCTCCTCTTCCTCTTCCTCCTCCTTCTCTTCCTCTCCCTCCTCTTCCTCCTCTTCCTCTTCCTCCTCCTTCTCTTCCTCTCCCTCCTCTTCCTCCTCCTCCTCCTCTTCCTCCTCCTTCTCTTCCTCTCCCTCCTCTCCCTCCTCCTCCTCCTCTTCCTCCTCCTCCTCGATATATTTCAGGTTTTTCTCAAACAGGAAGCTGAGCCACTGAAGTCAAACGCAGACCCTTTGATCGCAGAGTTTGTTGCTCTCACTTTGCTCGCGTTTGTTCGACGGTTCCAAGTTCAAACTTGCGCCTGAGAATCGGCGCCCTGATGGCGCTCGGTCTGCCGCTGTGTTGAGTTTTTTAGAGATTGATCTAATGTCGTGTCGCAGCTTGTTTGCATTTGTCTCTGAGTGTCAATAAATCAGCTGTTAAAGACTCGTGCTAGCACGCCACTTCCAGAGTAAACATGTGATCGGAGAGTGAGGAGCCGCTGCCATCTGCCGCCTTCACGTCTGAGCAGTTTCCTCATCGTCTGAAACGATGGCGGGAATGTGGCGAGCACGTGTCTGTCAGCTCTGTGTGGTCACGCTCGCCCGCTCCTTTCCGATCAGGCTCATCCTGACTGGTTGGAAAAGATGGACACTGTTTCGTCCCCTGTCGGTTTCTGTGGTCCGTGTAAAGCCAGGCTCATAGCTGAGGCCAGACGGGGGGCCGTACTCCATCAGCACCGAGGATCGTTTGTGGTCTGTAGGAGGCGCTGATGGGCGTGGTCCCTGCGTGATAGAGAAGCGCTCCATCAGCAGCCGGGTCACTCAGTTTTGTCTCTAATGAAAAGCAGCAGCAGCGTTTGAACCCTACGACTCATTCAATTAGCGCACTTTAACGAGCTCGCCGTCAGCCGGCGCTCGCCGTGACAGAGAGGCGTTTCATGCGTTTGGTTCCAGCTGTTTCATGTGAATATCTGCAGGCTGCAGCTGTAATGAAACATTCAGAGGATCAAATGTTTGTGTCCCGCTCACTCTCACTCAGGCTAATCGCTAATAATGAGCTCTAATTGAGACGAATGAAACCGGCTTTAATGGAGCTGTTTCTGCTGCAGGCCAGTGGGCGGGGCCATGATGAAGCGCAACAGGTGATCTTCACCTTACCTGTTTGTGTGTGTGTGTGCAGGCAATCATCTATGAAGGCCAGGACAAAAACCCCGAGATGTGCCGAGTTCTGCTGACGCACGAGATCATGTGCAGGTAAGGCCGCGAAACACCGACCAGATCTGAGTAGTTCTTCTTCTCTGCTTCAAATAAAAGTCCCGATGTTTGAGAGCGGCATCCTCACGTCCACGGTGACTCGTGCCCTGATGGAGCCTGTTCCCTGCATACAGAGTGGGCGTGTGCAGGTGTCTCACCTGAGCTGTCTGAAAGAAATACGAGGCTCTGCAGTGACTGACGGGTCTGCTTTCATTTTTGTCTCTCTGTGCGCGTGTCAGCCGCTGCTGCGATAAGAAGAGCTGTGGAAACAGGAACGAGACGCCGTCAGACCCCGTCATCATCGACAGGTAACAGATACGAAGCATCACGCACTCACATACACCTGTCAGACTGTTTGTGCGCTCGCAAACAAACATGCGGCAGATGCAAGAAAGACAAATAGACACCGATGACACGCGGCGCATTCCTGTCAGCCTTGTTACGTACGTTTAAAGGTTGTCTTCTGCCCGAGCGGCAGATTCTCGATCAGTCGCCAGAGAGCACCAGCCGAGTCACAGACACAGGAGGAGCTGCAGGTTGAGTAGCGCCCCCTGCGTGAAGGTTATTAGCAGGATGTGATGAAAGACGTCAGCTGATCTGCTGCGTTCAGGTGAGTCTGTTCATCCACCTGCTGGTTTCATGCCTGGATGAAGAGGCGGTTTGGTGCCACACACAGTGAGAAACAGCAGACTGCTTGGGTTTGTTTATTGGTCAGTTACCTTTGTCAGGCTCAGGTTAGCATACCTGTAGTGACATCACAGCAGCACAGTATGAATGAAGCTTGTTGTGTCACACAGTAAGGTTCATGCTGGCGTTCCTCAGGGTTTCGTCCAATCATGTTTCCATGTGGCAGATGGCCCCGCCCCTCCCTGAGCCTGGTTCTGCTGGAGGTTCCTTCTTGTTAAAAGGGAGTTTTTCCTTCCCACTGTCGCCAAAGTGCTGCTCATTGTTGTTGGGGCTTTACCTTACAGTGTAAAGTGACTGTTGGTGCCACATCAATAAAAGTGAACTGAGCTGTGACACGAACGTGCTGATTATGTGCGGTGGGAGTGCGATTCACGCTGAGTAGCTCTGTGAATTTAAGGGCTAATGAAAGGTGAACATTAAATGCAGCTCGGCTTTAAATCATTCAAACAGGATGACGTGTAGAGCTACTGGGCTGATGTGGTTGAGCCTGCGCCTCCTCTTCATCCTCCTCTCAGATTCCTCCCCCTCCCCTCCTTCCTGGCCTCCCATGAGGAATCATACGCTATGCTCTTCTCTTTTCACCTCCCCCTCCTCTTCCTCCTTCTCCTCAGCTCTTGTCCTCCTCCTGAGTATTAATCTCAATCCTCCCTCCCCCTCTCCCCTGTGGACGGAGGAGGGGGGAGTATGGATGGATGGAGGGATGGATGTGACTGCAGCAGCTCTTTGAAAAGAGAAGTGGAGATTTTTACAGCAGCTCTTTTTTCTCCCTCTGCCAGCTGAAATGCATGATGGGAAGGTCTCCTGTGTTTTTGGCGGCGTCCAGTGAACAGGAAACATGTCAGGGTCAGACTGCAGAGAGAGCACAAACACTGCGATTCGTTCGCTCCCACTTCAAGAAAACTAACACAACAGCATTTCATTTCTTCTCCTTCACTCCAGAACCCACCGCTGGTTTCTGTCAGCATGTCGACCTGAACTGAATTAAAAGCTGAACGCAGCTTTAAAGATAAGCGTTAATTTACAAGGCGCATAAACAGTGCACAAAAGTGCAAGAAAGGAACATCAAAAATGAACTGTGAGGAGGCAGAAAAGAGAAATGCACCAAAAAACTGACAGGTGAGCGCAGGGTGGGCCGTCACAAAGGAAAGGAAGACAAAGACAGGAAGTAAAGCCAGCAGACACGCCGTCGGAAGATTCATAAAATAAAAGCAGGATGCAGCCACGGGTTTAAAGTCTTTGAACACGCACAGAGTTTTGGCTCATTAAAGGTTAGAAAATGTACTTGAATAAATTAATCTCTTCCTTTCATTTCCAGCTTCCATTTTTAAGCAAACGTGTAAAATATAAATATAAAAATATCTTAAATGTGGATCATACTGCTTTTAGTTTATTAGGACGGAAGCTGGACAGCAACAATAATAATAATAAAACATATGCAGGAATTTTACAGTTGCTTTGTTTAACGTGTTCTTTCCACCAACTGTAACTCCTTCTTCACTCGTGTGCGCACAGAAATGCTGTATAAAATAAAGCTGATTTAAAACAGCTATAAAACAGAAAAAAACATTGTTATTAAATGTGTCTCATTTTTATATAAAACAGCACATCTCAGTAAACGAGACAATGACGTGAGTCAGTTTTTTATTGCTGTCGGTGAACGCAGCCATCGGTGCAGGATACCTGTCAGTGTCACGTTTAGCCATTAGCTCTCAGAGGTGCGAACAGCGCAGCATCATGACAGGATGCAGAGCTGCAGCTTCCTTCTGCTTTCTGCATGCAGCGACTCACATTTTTACTTCTGCGATCATCACTTAGTTTTGGACCTCTGAGTCAAGTCCAATAATCCAGACCTGGATGACGGAGAACCTGCACAGACATTTCCCCTCCCAGATGTTTTTGCTTCATCCTCTGAAGGCGTAGTTTCAGACCAGTGACCTGATTTCTGCCTACTGTTCCTCCGTCGGGCATCCTGTGGCGTTCCCGTCGGTAAACCATTACTCTGTGCAGGTTATTTCCCCTCACGGCCTCCAAAGGGGCCCAGCCCACAGGCTGAACCTCGTCTGGCTCTTTGTTCTGAGTGAAGAGCTTTGGAGGGTCATCGATGATGGGACGATCCCCCTCTGAGCGCCGACTGTGAGAACATTTTAATGCGATGATCTTCAGTCACGTTCACATCTTTAAAAAGCTCGCCGTCGATCTGTCTGCCTGTTTGTAGCTGCTGCTGATGGTGGTGATGGAACTAGCTCTCATCTTTACACGCTCTCGCTCTGAATACCTGATGTGAGAAATTTTTTGGGGGGGTACAATCTCCTGTCTGTGAGGGTCTCTGGTGTCTGCAGCGTGGGATTATGGGAGGACGATGGGCTGTCAATCATTTAGCGGGCGTAGGTGTGATTTCCCTCTCATGCTGCAGGTTGGTTTTGGATGGAATCTCATTACTGGCCGTGTTTCAGGGTGACTGACAGCAGAATAACGTTTGGGCCCCCAGAGGGCCGCGGCCGGCTAAATGTTAAATGTATGAATGCATGGGAGTCAATGGAGAGATGAAGTGTAGCTGAATATTTTATTCTTCCTGGGAAACAGTCACGGAGTGGAGAGTGTGACCCTGAACACACCATCTGCTGCTGTTTCACTGCCGAACACGCCGTTCACAGAAAGCGCAAATATGGCTGACTGGCAGAGTCACCTGGGGGGGGGGGGGGGGGGGGCAGGTAAATAAACAAAGACTAATTAACCAGGATTTGTATAAAAGTGTCACACACACAGCAGTCACCTACATGTATTAGCTGTGCGTATACACACGTTGATGTTAATACAGAAATAATCATTCAATTACCCGTTTAATTACCCGATTAATTCATTTGAAAACATGCATGTCTTCTTCAAAAACAACAGATTATGACAGAGAAAAATCCAAATCTGTGTTTTTAGGACAACGAAGTGTGTTTAAAGATCCAAACGCTCTGAAAGACGAGACGGGACAGTGAGCAGAGCTGAGGGGTCGAACTTGGTGTTAAAAAGTTAGTAAACTCTGAAGATGGACTCCTTCTCCTGGGCTGGTGTCTGCAGGTCAGGGCTTCTTAAAATGACTGTGAGCTGTTCCTGTGGGGTCTTTACCGTACAGCCTAAATCACCTTGAAGCTACTGTTGTCGTCATTTGGTGCTGGATAAATACGTCTGTAACAGGAAGCATGATTCAAACACAGAGGAAGGGGCGGAGCAGTTTGTTGGATCAAACGAGACACTCAGAGATGAAACTAATCAGGTGACTGATGATATATCCAACATACGAGCCTCGACTCAGGAGCAGAAAAACCCACTCTCACTGTGTGTATCTGTCTGTGTGTTCCTGTCTAGCTATCTTTGTGAGGACCGAAATCTGCATTCTGCTACGCTTGTGAGAACCAACAGTCACTTGTGAGGACACACTCACCGGTCCTCACAAGTTTGAAGCCTTTATGAGGCTCAAAATGTGGTTTTAGTGTCAGGGTTACAGTTAGGTTATGGTTAGGTTTCGGGTCAGGGTCAGGCATTCATTTTTAATGGTTAGGGTAAGGGGCTAGGGAAAGCATCATGTCAATAGAGGTCCCCACAAGGATATAAATACACACGTGTGTGTGTGTGCGCTGCCCCTGTCAGGAGTTAGAGGTGACGTATTGATCGTCTTGTTCATCATTAGACATCAGACGCTGTGATCGAGGAGACGCTCACTGACTTTACAACTAAATCTCTCCTCTCCCCTTTATCCTCACAAACTGCTCCTCCTCCTCACCTCCTCTTCACCTCTTCGTCTCCTGCAGTACTCGGAGAGTCTTCCTCTCATCTTCGTCTTCATCTTTTCTCCTTTTCTGTCCTCCTTTGCTGTTACGAGGATACAGATTCAGGGGAGACAGATCTGCTCCGTCTAATTGCTTTTTAACAGGTGTCTCCTCCTGTGTGTGTGTGAGTGTGTGTGTGTGTGTGTGTGAGTGTGTGTGTGTGTGAGTATTGATCATCAGTAAGTGTTGCCGGTAGAGACACGTCCCTATTGATTATCAATTAAAAAAACAGATGTGTGTGTTTCATGGCTGCGCCTCACACTCTGTTGGTATTTCAGGATTCAGCTTTACGTTGCATCAGACAGGCTAATTAGGTACAACGCTCTCTCTCTCTCACACACACACACACAC
>NC_140468.1:1175000-1240000 GCF_051167445.1 Perissodus microlepis | reverse complement strand
TGTTCTGGAGCAGTCGTCACTCTATCGTCTCATCTTTTGTGTAATAAAAATATAACAGCTGGAGACTGCGGCGCTATTTTCTTCCACCGACACAGAACTGAAATCAGCTGATTCAGGATCGATAAGCTGGCTCGGTAGGCAGACTAACAACTCCATGGAATTAGACTACCGAGAACCGGCTCTCTACAAGAACTGTTCTCGAGTCCCATCCCTAACAGCAGTCGATGTGTCACAGTGGGTAAATTTAGACTGGTCTTATATAAACGGTGCCTGCAGCCCGACACAGTAGCAGACTACAAGACGACAGCAGGTTCTGGGTGTGGGTGCTGCTCGTTCTGCTGGTGTGTTTTTGTCATGCAGCTCGTTGGGGATCATTTTCTAATTAAAACTGACATAAAGAACATGAATAAAACATACAGAGAGTGCTAGCACAACACGCTAACAAACGCTCTGACAGCACTTAGTAAACACTCCAAGGACGCATCAACAACAACTGAGATAAATAAACAGGAAGATGAAGAGAGAACAAGACAAGGACACAGTCACAGCTCACTGGGAACACGCTAAGAACATGCAGAGCACTATGTTGCTGCCTGACAGCTTCTCTAGTTTCCAATTACAACAAAAGTCAGAGGTCGAGTGAAGCGGATTCATCAGGCTAATCGCGTGGTGTTGTTTCCTGTTGCTGCTGACCCTTGAGGTCGCAGACACACTCAGCTTCAGTCTCAGAATCGTCTCTAGAAACAAACACTCGTTCCTCTGTACGCTCTTTTTAAAACGACACAGGTGACCGCTCTGTCCAGACTGGCCCGAGCTCCCGCCAACCTGAACTGAATAAATGATGGATGAATACCTTTGCAGGCTGATGATCAGTGTTTAAGTCTTTGGTTGTAGAGTCAGGGTCAGCATATCTGCTGCTCGATGTGTACTAGCAAAGATCACAAAGGTAACAAAGGTATGTCAAAAATGAGCAAAGTTCTATGATACTGAATATGTTTTACAAACAGAAAGCAGCAGTACTGATTCACTGTCCTGTTGTGGTGCTTGAATTGTAGAAGCAGCAAACAACAGTAAGCGCCTGCAGTCAGAGGTGCCAGGTTCAAGAGTCTCCTACTTAAATTTAAACCCTCCGATTAACGTGAAGTGAAGTTATGGAGCTTCCTCTGAGCAGCTGGACTCAGGCTGAACAGAATGAAGATCAGACGGCTGACGGTTGGCGTTTATTTCTAAGAGAAACGTGAACGTTCAGCAGGTCGGTCAGGTAAACGCTGAGCTGTTAGTGAGCTGCTGCTTCTGTCTGTTGACAGTCTGCGGATGCTGGCTGGTTATGATCGAATACACTGACTGACGATTGGTTGCCCCTCTTCTCTGTGACCCTGTGACTCCCCTCCTTTATGCTACCTGCCCGCTGCTATTTAATATCCAGCAGCTGTTTCCTATTTAATCTCTGTGAAGCCTTACTGCTTATTAAAGTATATTACTGCCCATAAATCGGGGGTCTCAAACTTAAATGAGCCGGGGGCCACTGTCGTCTCATTGGACAGATACTTTAGTGTTCAAGTAACAAACAAGAAAACACGCACAAATATTTCCTAAAATATTTTGCTTTTTTTTTTTTTAAGTGTCAAATAGACAAAACTGCAAATGTGAGCACAGATTGAAGCCTGTCATTGGTCCTCTCTGTCTGTGCACGTGGCAGCTCTTCTGCTATCATTGTGTTTGTATTCAACTAAATCTAAATGCAGACATGAGTGTACACACGTGTTTGTGACTCTGTCACTGAACTAACACAGCCAGTCCCTCAGCATGTTCGTACTCTCTGCTCATATTCAGTCGTTTTTGGCTCTTTAAAGAACTCATTTTACCAAAAACGTCACTTCAAGCGACAAACTGCTTTATATGTCTTCATGTCAATACAGCCCCTGGGCCGCTGCCACAAACCTCTCCAGTTTCTGTGTCTCAAGGCGTCTTTACCTTGAAGTATGTCAGATCTGAGAATGAAACCACATAAAACCTTCAGACAGTTTTTTCTCTGTGAATCAGCAGAGAGACGGCTGTGCTCTGACCCTGTGGGCTCGCTCAGGTTCACGCTCGTGTCGGCGTTACTGAGCTGATCTCAGTGAACATAAATCTGTGTTGATGGTTTTGATTCTTTGCCTTTGTACTGACTCTAGTTTCTAAACAAAGGCAGGCAATACAAACTCAGCAGTCATTACTTCACTGTATACATTTGACTTTAAACAACTGCACAGGCGAACTCCACCGCTCCTGGAAATCGGACTTGTGTTGCAGTATTCACTTAGATTTTTGATATGTGCATCTGCAGCGTGTTTGATCTTCTCCTGTTGGTGTGAAGACAACATGTTTGTCTTTATTTATGAGAACTGATAAAAAGATGATTGTGTGCAGAGAAACAGGTGAAGAGTGTGAACAGAGGTGATGAAGAGTGTTTAAAGGCAGCAGCTGCTTTAAAGCAAAGATGAACCTGAGAGAGAGCAGCGCAAATGACTCGCATCAGATTAACAGACAGAGCTGCCAGCAGCACGTAAATCACACACACACACACACACACACACACACACACACACACACACACACACACACACAGGGAGGCAGTACATTACCGTCAGTATAATTCGTCCTCACTCTGCGACTACATTTTCTACCTCATAGAGCATATTAACTCCATCACAGTGTGTGTGTCTGTATGTGTGTGTGTGTGTGTGTGTGTGTGTGTGTGTGTGTGTGTGTGTGTGTGTGTTCCCAGTGTCAGTGTGTGTTTGACTTCTATTCTTCGAGGAGATAAATTTGCGGTGCGTCCTAATTTGCTGCTCGTAAATATGAGCTAGTGTGTGTGTGTGTGTGTGTGTGTGTGTGTGTGTGTGTGTGTGTCAGGTCTTCTCTGCTTATCACATAACAAATTGAAAGCTTAATCTGTGCTGTGTGTAGATTTATGACCTCGATCGCTGGCGAGGAAATACTCGGGGAAACGCAGAAGACGAGGAGGAGGAGGGTGGAGACGGATGGAGCGTGTGTGTCTGAAGATAAGAGCACGATCAGCTGAGACCGCACAGCGATAAGACCGTGTACGAGCAGCCGATCAGAGGTCAGAGGTCGCGCTGACAGACAGAGGTTATCTTCAGACAAACATAAGCAGGACTTCCTGCTGAGAGAGGAACAGGAAACAAAAATAACTGTGGTAACCATGGCGATAACCACTGCGTTCTTATTGCACCCACGTGGTTTCTGCATTGGCGTTCACATCTCTACGCCACCTGTGTCAGCGGCCAGCAGAGCCGGTGGTCGGAGCGTGATTCGTGTCCCACGCTGGAGTAAACCTGTTAACATCCATGAATCAGCCGCGCGGCGTCCACGGCTTTTTCAGCCGTGTGTTAAATACGGAGATTTTCCTGTTAACACTCAATGATGCAGCCCAGGACCGAGGGTGGAGTTCCTCTCTAATTAAATCTAATTGTATTTTATTTGAAATTATAATTTCATTATATTTGCCTTCAAAGGTAGGCAGACCTTAAAAATGAGCTAACCACGAGGTTTACGGGAAACAAAGACAGAATGATACTGTCATGGTAACTTTACAGAGAAAAAAACCCTATTATCTCGTCTTACGTCAGAAACATTTTTGTACTTTTTGAGTAAATTAATCCTCGTGTTTCATATTTTTAAATTTTATTTAAAATTCATTATGGTGACGAGCGCGATGGATGTTCTTATTATCCAACTCTGCTTTTATTAAATTATTATGTGACCTTCCAGTGATGAAGTCTAATGTCTCTGACAATCACTGTTCAAACAAAGTTTCAAAAGGTTGCCACAGGTAAGTAAGGCTACGTTCACACTGCAGGTCTTGATGCTCAATTCAGATTTTTTGATCAAATCCGATTTTTTTGTCTGCTCGTTCACACTACAAATAAAATGTGACAGCAAACGCGCTCTAGTGTGAACGCTCAAAGCGGCCGCATGCGCAAAAGAAGACGTCACACACAACGGCTCTGTTTAGACCCAGAGCAAACAGTGTTGTTTGACTGATGGCCTTAATATAAAGACTTCAGACTTTACGTTTCCCAATTTTTGCTTTAAGTTATTTTGTTATTGACATAATAATGTAAATAACCTAACAATGATCCTTATTGCTGTTTTAGAGGAGCGGTGCTTCAGAGGATAGCTGCAGATTTCTGTCAGAATCTGCAGATTATACAGTACAAATAAAATGTTCACGTTTCTCAAACGTTGTCTTCCCAACAGTTTCACTGACATCTACACGGGATGGCCAGGAAGCGTTCGCGATGTCTTCTCCGGCGCTGATAATTGGTGTCTGTCTTGTGTCGGTGACGTAAAAGACAGATTTAATGCGACATGACCATCAAACAGCAGTCGCTTTCTAAAACATCTGATTTGTATCGGATTCAGCACCACATACGAAAGTGACCCAGATCGGATTTGAAAATATCGGATTTGTGCCGTTCACACTGTCACACCATGATCGGATAGATGGGTCACACAGGGTCAGAAAAATCGGATTTGATGCGCTTTGGCCTGCAGTGTGAACGCAGCCTAAAACACCTGAAAGTTGGGCAGAATATTGTTCTTCTGCAAAATTCCTGAGAAATTCTGCGCTGCCTAAAATTACTAATGCACGTGTTAAACTTATTTACACACCATATAAATTTTCACGCAGTATTTCTGTTTCCCGTACAAAGCAGACTTGTTAATTGTTCTTAATCTAGCGTACTTCCTTTCCAGTATTTGTAGATAACTTTGTAAGTAGAATATGTTTAATTACAGGCGATCAGAGCCTTGGTCGCCGGCCGACCTTGTTAGGGTAGTGAGGGTTAACATCTCACCTTTATTTTCTCCGTTTGAAGCAGCAGCGCGTACCTGAAAAACTAAACAGACAGGAAAAATCTGAACTCCTGCACGTGTATAAAACACTTACCGTGGTTACTGATGGATGATGCTGTGTGAATCTCTCAGTGTCAACCTGCGGTCGAGCCTCATGTTGAGGCATTTCTTCTTTATGAACTTTTTGTTTCCTTGATCTAAAGTAACTTCTCACATCAAACAGCTGAGATGTTCACCTGTTCAGGTGTGCAGTCAGTCTTTCATGTTGATTATTGACTCAAAGTGTAAAAGTGATTTCAGTCTGCGGTGCTGAACTTCGTTTGGAAAAGCTCAATTTGTTTACAGAACATCTGCTCAGAGTGTGTGTGTGTGTGTGTGTGTGTGTGTGTGTGTGTGCCACTGTCAGCACTTTGTCCTTCTGTAGGCTCATTAGAGACAAGCTGCAAGGAATGCTGGGTAATCAATACTGCTGAGACCCTTAGAGACCAGACACATCGCCTTAGAGCGAGTTCTGTCTTTTTTGTCCTTCTATGTGTGTGCGTGTTTACAACCCGTTACCGTGGAAACCGCTGTGATGCTGCGGTACTGACCCTCCACACGCACCCATCCGGACAGCTGGCATCACAGTATTTTGTAAAACTGTAGAAAGCAGAGACGGTGTTTCTGAACATGGGACCTGAGCAGGCTGGTGGGGCTGAGTGGAGGAGACGCTGGCGTTGGGGTTGGAGTGCGGATGCGGCTGTAGTCTCGGCTCTTTGTCTTCTCTCCTTCATCCCTCCGTCTCTCCTGGGAGAGGATGACAGCGGAGGAGGAGAGAGGGAGGGAGTGCTCAGGGTTACAGCTGACAGGATGACAGAGAGCGCGTCCTTTGGATTTACCCACTGTAAGACATACAGACACAAACATCCTGAGCCAGAGTAAATATGTCATCCACACTCTGAAACATAGGACGCATCTGTGAACTCTGATTGGTCAGCAGCTGTCTGTTAAAACCAAACTCATCCTAAAGCCAGTAATAAGCTGTGGTTGAACACTTTAAATGTTTTAGTGTGACACGTGCTTCAGACAGTTTCATGTTTTGTTCTCCAACATTAAACACGTCCGTGAATCTGTCTTACCACGCTAAACAAACCTGGACCAATCAGGAGAAAGCACAGGTAACTTCAGGCATGTTTTATGCATGACAACAGTGATTTGATTAGCTGAACAGGTTTTACTCCGTCACCTTCCAAGGTTCTCTACAACAAACTATCTCAACCTCTGTTTCATAGAGGATGACCTGACATTAAAAGGACGTCATAGAAACACAGACTGAGTAACTTCAATCACTTTTTGTTTAAAAACACAAACTCATGGATGTGCCTGCACTGTACAAAGGGACAGAGACCATTGTTATGTAACTTTTCTTGAATAAAAGCTGTTTAAATGAGACAACAAGAAAAGAAAAATCAGATGAACTAAGTTCAGTTCATTTTTATTTCAAACATTTCAAACGTGCCTTCACAATCATTACAAAATATCATTCCATTATCTGTGTGAAAAGGAGCAGAAGTATTTACTTATTTGTCCCCACCCCCTCAAGTTTTACCTCTCATTCATTTAATTTTCTATTTAGTCTTAAATTAAACAAACAACATATGAAACAAAAGTAAAGCAAAACAAAACAAACATACAGAAATCAAAAACAAGAAATAATCAAACCCCACCACAGTACAGTTTCTTTCATATGAAAAAGACACAATGTGTAAATTTGCAGATTCACAAGTTATGGAAAAAACAAACAAACAAACAAACAAACAAACAAAAAGAACAACAACACCATTACCAGCAACATCACCGTCCTGGGTTAACCCTGTTTTCTTCATGCTTATAATTATTTAAAATTAGGTTTTTATATTTTAATTTAAACGGGTTTATGTTTTTACTGTCTTTTATTTCTTCTGTTAGTCTGCTCCATAATTTAACTCCTGCAACTGAGATAGACATCGTTCTTAAAGTCGTTCTAGCACTTTGTAGTTTTAAATCCCACTTCCCTCTTAAGTTATACCCACCGTCTCTTTCTATGAACAATTTACAGATTTCTTTTGGAAGCAATTTATTTCTTACTTTATGTATTATTTGCACTGTTTAAAGCTTCACCAAGTCTTGGAATTTAAAAGCTTGCATTTTGACAAAGAGTGCATTTGTATGGTCCCTGTACCCCACATTATTATTAATCTGATGGCCCTTTTCTGTATTATAGTTATTGTTTGTGTGTTACTTTTGTATGTTTCCCCAGACCTCGACACAGTAGCTCATATACAGCAGTAGTAAAGCAGAGTATAACATGTGCAGGGCTTTCTGATCCAACATGTGCTTTGCTTTCCCCACGACGGCCCCGTTTCAGTTTCCCCCGAACATCGGTGCTGTGTGGCTTCCAGCTCGTGGTCAATGATCACACCAAGACATTTTATTTCATTTACTCTTTCTAAACATACATTGTCAACACATATTTCTACTTTGATGTTTTTCTTTTGGTTTCCAAACAACATGAATCTGGTTTTATTGAGATTCAATGATAATTTATTTATATCAAACCATTTCTTTAATATCGTTAATTCCTGTGTGATCATCTTCAAAACCTGTGGCAACTCCACACCTGAACACAGTATATTTGTGTCATCTGCAAATATTACAACCTTTAAAATCTCCAAGACTGTGCAAATATCATTTAAGTACATAATAAACATTTTTGGACCCAGTACTGAACCTTGAGGTACTCCACAAGCTATAGCCATCAAATTAGATTTATATTCATTTATTTGTTCATATTGTTGCCTATTCCCTACATAGATTTTTACCCAGTCCAAAACCACTCCCCTAAACCCACACCTTTCCAGTTTGTTATTAGAATTTCATGATTAACAGCATCAAACACCTTCTTTAGATGTAAGAAAACGAGTGCGTACCTCTTATTATCCACACATTCTGTTATCTCTTCCATTAAATCTATCAGTGCCAAAGCTGTTGACCTGTTGATCTGAACCCATACTCACTATCTGTCAGTAATTCATGTTTTTCCACAAAACTGTCAAATCTTTTTATGAAGAGTTTTTCCAGTATCTTAGAGCACTGGGAGAGTATTGACACTGGTCTATAGTTTGTAAAGTGATGCCTTTCACCGGTTTTGTAAATGGGAACAACTTTAGCAAAACCGCTGTTTGAAACGACAAGTTGAATATATGTTTTAATGGTTTTACAACACCATCAATCTTTACTGTTACCATATCAATATCATTCCAGTCTGCACTGGTCTTGTTCTCTAACTATGTCATGAAGCTCTTTCTCTTCCACTGCTCTTAAAAACGTTGAGCTTCTATTGCTTTCAGTATTTTCACCAGTGTCCCATCAACCTTTATTTCTTCTGCCAGTTTTGGCCCCATGTTTACGAAGAATTCATTAAAGCCATTTACTATCTCTTCCATGTTATTAATACTTCTTGTCCCTCTATAAAGTACCCAGGGTAATCATTATTCCCTGATTCATCTTTGATTATACTGTTTAATACGTTCCAGATATCTCTTGTGTTATCTTTATAGTGTTCCAACCTTTTTATGAAATACTCTCTTTTACAGGATCTCATTATATTAGTTAATTTATTTTTGTAAGTTTTATACTTCCTTTCAGTTTCTATTGTTCTCTTTTTTATGAATTCTCGATATAGGGGATTCTTTGTTTTTGCTGGCATTTTGTAGTCCTTTAGTCCTCCGTGGTTTTCCTGCATAGTTGTGTTTCCTGTCGATTTCAATTACTGGGCAGTTTTTATCAAGTAACGTGTTAAATGTTCTTAAAAATACTTCGTAAGCTTTATTAACTTATGTTTGTTTATATACAATATTCCAATCATGCTTTAAAAGTTCATTTCTAAGACAGTTTAACGTCTTCTCTGTTCTTATTCTTTTGTCCATCGTTGTTCACTTTATAATGGCAATTATAAGATGCAAAGACTGGTAAATGGTCACTTATATCACTGACTAACAGCCCACTTTTATATTTTCTTCTATTATATTTGTAAATATATTATGTAATAGAGTCGCGCAATGAGATGTTATTCTGGTCGGTCTTGTTATCAGTGGAAATAAACCGATGCTGTACATGGAGTCAATAAATTCTGCTGTACTCTTATTATGAGTCAGTATTAAAGTCCCCACAAATAAACATTCTTTTCTGCTTTATATTTGTAAATAAGTCCTCCATATTATCCTTAAATATCTCAATCTTAGATCCTGGTGTTGTGTATATACAACTGACAATTAGGTTTTTCCTTTTTTCCATACTTATTTCCACTGTTAAACATTCAATCACGCCATCAGTAACAGTCGTCGTTCTTCCCATTCTGTCGTACTTTAGGTTTTTATCGATGTAAAGTGCCCCCCCACCTCCCTTCTTGTTGATCCCGTCTACATGAAGGAATTCATATCCATTCATTTTAAAGTCTTCTTCTTTTCCAGGAGTTATCCAGGTCTCTGATATGGGTTACGGTTATAAAGCCTACCCTAACCCTATCACCTTGAATGGCTGTTTAAAGTGTGTTATATATTCTTTGATGGATTGAAAGTTTGCATATAAGCTTCGACTTTTAACGTGAACCGTTGTTATACCTGTTTCTACCTTGATTTTCTTTTTAAGTTGCTCATTTGTATAATAATTGCATTCATTTGTCTTATTGTTAAAGAAATTACAATCAGGATCTATGTTGCTGTCATACACAATGTCCTATTGTCAATATCTATGAGTTGTTAGTTGAAAACTGTCAGACATCTGAGTTGTTTGTGCAACTTAGTCCCATCATATTTAGCACTGCTTTGCATTCTGACTTATCAGTTTTATTTTTGTAGGTCCGTCATCTCTGTGATGACTAGAACCTGCTCTGGTCTTCCATTTAACTCAATGAATATTTTACAGTCTGACGTCCAAGTTCACTGTATTTTCTTCTGTTTTCTTAATATCCTTGCTTGTCTTGCAATGTCAGCATTTTTCTTGATTAGGTGTTCGTTTAAATAAACATTTGTACCCTTTAGCTTTCTTCCTCGCTTGAGCAGTTCTTTTTTCTGTTTTCTATTAACAAAACGAATGATAATGGCAGGTATTTGATTTTTGTTTTTCCTTGGAAGAGGATGGCATCCCTCAATATTTTTACTGTCCATTTCGATACCCTTGGTTTTGAAGATGCCATCACCTGCTCTTCCGTAGCTCTTGCTCGTGTGGCTCCCCTCTCTCTGACGCTGCTACCCGTGCATATGTCTGATGCTTGGTTTCCAGTCCCGTCACTATCACATCATTTACTCTTGAATATTGTTTGACAGTCTAGGATCGCCCCTGGATTCGGTGCTCATATAATTAAACCTCTCTTGAATACTCAAACCTTTATTGTAGAAGTAACATGTTGATCAAACAGCGTGCACTCCAAACAGCTCCAGCCTTTTGATCTTAACCTGTGAGATGGTTTCCAGTAGAGCATTCCTCCCCCCAGCTTCACATTTGTGTACAGCAGATCATCCAGTTTGATCTTAGTGTGTGTGTGTGTGTGTGTCTATTACTGGTTAATAGATATGCAATCAGCCCTGATCACACCTCATCTGTGTGTTTGCAGGTTTTTTCTCAAGTTTTTTCTGAAGTGTAACCAGAACTGCCTGAAAAATGCAGGAAACCCACGAGACATGAGGCGATTTCAGGTAAAACACACACACACACACACACACACACACACACACACACACACACACACACACACACACACACACAGATGAATTAATTTCCCTAAAGGGCAGGACATGGCTGTGGATGATCCCATAATGCATTGCAGCAGGGCAGCCCAAGGCTTATTGCTTTGGAGATAAAATATGAGAGGTCATCAGAGACGTCTGTCTGTCCATCCTTCCAATTATTTGTGTTCAGCATCTGTTTGGTGTCTGAATGAAGTGTTAAATGATTAAATTCAAGCTTCCTGTCAAAAGCAGTAACATGGTAGTAAGTGTCAGTCACAATCACGCCGGTACAGACAGGATAATTCGACGTTCACTTATCAATAATGAAACTTTAAAAATAAATAATCCTTTGATAAGTAGAACTGGTGTAGAACAAAGAAGCTGATGTTCCAGAGGAACACTCGTTCATGAGAGTTTGTTCCTAACAATCGCTGCTGGATCAGAGTCGGCCTGTCCGTGTCTGATGCTGGTAAGAGAAAGAAACCAGAAGCTTCTCAAATATGAAGCCCCACCAAACAAAATCTCCCACCCGGAGCTGCCTGAAAGCATCAGAAGCTCCAGATGTTGAGGGTATCTGCAGATGTTTATCACCACGGCTACCACAATAGAGTTTTAAAAGACGTGAGGGCGTAATAGCCCACGTAAGTGCATTTATCAGTGGTGCTTCAGAGCGTCAAAATCATAAAACCTTTCTGTAGTAGAAATGTGCTCCACACTGTGGGGTCTAAGCCGTCACCAGATCCCTGAGCCATGCACTAAACCAACACACAGTAGAATATGTCATTTATGTGTTTTTATTACATTGATCCTCAAAGTCTTTGCAATCAGGGAACAAAGAAAATAATCATGAAATCTAAATACTTGCACTAAAAGACAGACGGTCATAGCAGTTATTCATTATTATTATTATTATTATTATTATATTTATTATTATTTTCTTTTCCCACTATTTTATAGCGATACATATGTGTGTGGGGGGTGTTTGCATGTTGTTTGTGTTATAATATTGATTTGATTTGATGTTGGTATGTTTGACATCTTTGAAAGTGTAGCTGCGTGTCCGTGCAGACACTCAGTAAAAGAAAATATCAAAATGCTGCTCTGGATTTACAGCAGCATAAAAATGTTTCATTCATGATCTCAGTAAATATAAAGGAGGCAGTAAAGCTGCTGTGACCCTCTGTGTTGTGTCTCAGGAAGAGCCTGCTGACCCCGAGCGCCTTCATGAAGCTCAGATTAACTGAGTGCGCAAATACAGACGCCCCACAGTTAAACACCCACGAGAGCTTCATTCATCAGACACTTAACAACGAGCACCGCTTATCAGGAAGAACAGCCCCATGATTGATCCTCATTATTGATCAGACCCATCGTACCGTTACGGTCCAAAAGAGCAGCTGAAGCCAGCAGGAGGTGGGAGGAGCCATAAAACATAAACACATATTTGAAAAAAAATGAATACCTTCAAATCTGCAGAAAGTAAACAAAAACGTTGATGTTATTATCTAAGGAAAACATGGAATGAGCTGACAACATGCGATTTATGTGATGAACACGTTTCTAAAAAGTTGCTGCATTACGTCAAACACATCAACGCGTTGATGAGTCCGTCGATGTCTGCAGCACCAACAGCTGACGAAAAAACGGCGACACGATTAAAGAAAACAAACTTCTGCGATCTGTCGCTCGGAGGAAAGTCAGTACAGCCCTAAGAAATGTCAGGTTCACATAGCGTCTCCTTCATCGCGCTGTTACCTGTTCACCTGTCATATCACAGGTGTACAGGTGTTCACTGCCAATCACACGAACCCAGAAACAACAAGACAACACCAGCAGCCTGTTGTCGGTTACACCAGCTCGGTCTGTGGGACCAAGAACTTCAAACCTGCAGTTCCTCTGACATCCAGCAGAGGCATCAGTCAGTCAGTACATGTACATGGCTGATACACAAACCGGCCATTACTCAGTAAGCAAGTGCGCTAGTTCCTACCTCGTAAGTTCACGAGGAAGTCCAGGAGATTGCTGCGTTCGGAACAACAGGATGAAAATATCTATTATGTTAGTGTTAACTCAGAGTCAGCACATTTTTACACCAGAGAATAAAGACGGGCAAAAGATTGATTTCCAAATATACTGGCAGCTCTCCAGTGAGACATTAAAGTTAAATACAACGATGCAGTTATAAAACTGAACTCAGGAACAAATAAAACACTGAAATAAGCCAAACATGAACCATGGATCATCAAAGTGAATTTTATCTCATGCTTAACTTCCACTGGGTGGCGAAAGCCTGCGGGGGTTGAAAGCGAGTGCCGTGATTCAGGCGTTTCTCATGAGCCTCGACCTCCCGGCCAGTTGACATCTCTGAAAATGTTGGAGCACTTTTGCAAACGGGCAATGTCTCGATAAACGATATTTAACTTTACACGTCTACATCTTTAAACATCTTTAAAGTTGTGATACAGAAAAAGTAATATTTCAAACTTTACTTAGAGTCTTTGCCACTCTCATCCACTATTGCCACTTTCCCTCTGGGCTTAATAAAGTCTCTCTGATTTTCAGTTTTGGACGAAATGCATTCTGGGATACTTGGCTTCAACAAGCCCAGACAAGTACACACGAGTACATGCAAGTATGCATATTGAGAAACAACCTCTGGTTCGGTCTCTATAGATTATTTCCCCCCTCGTAACAGCTGCAGGGGGGAAGATGTTTTATAACTTGGCCTCTTCGACTGACAGGTGGGTTTAGCTGCGAACTGTCTGCTAATATGGCTGCTGTGAGGTTATCGTAGTAACAGGGTATCCAAGGAGTCTGAGAAGCCTGCTAATGTTTAAGCTTCAAAGTCTCAGAAAGCTCTGCGTGATGCAGGGTCTGCAGCTTCCTCCCACAGATGTGTTTTTACAGGAAGGAGATGCCCTACACCTACTGTCCACCTGACCAGCCAATCAGCTTGCAGAGCAGGTGATATTCACTCAAGAAGAAAGAAACAAGCTTTATTGATAACACACACAATCATACAGAGAAATGTGTCATGTCCGAGCTGCAGACGTAGCCGCGCCATTCCAGGGCTTGGTGTTTGGCATGGGGGGCCTACCCAGGACCTCTACTGGATGCTGGGATGGAATCGAACTTCCACTCCAAAGGTGTGTGGTCTTATCACTACTATCCAGCTGCCACAGATTTTACTCACGAAGCTTCGCTGCTGCTGAAAGAGAGGAGACATGTCATTCGAGAAAACTGCCTCTCTCCTCCGTCTGCTCGTTGTCTCACAGCTTCACGCACACACACACACAGTAACACACACGCTCGCCGCCACGCCGCGCTGGCCACGCTGACAGGATGTTAAGTCCACTTAAAGCAGCGGGGCAGGGGGAGGGGGGAGACGGGCCAAGCGAGCCGCAGGAGGAGAGAGAGGAGGACGGAGACAGGTGAAGTCAGGTGTATACTCGTGTGTGGTTGTCGTGGTGACAGCAGGGTGAAGGATGTGCTGGTTAGCCACTGTGGCGACAGAGGACACTTCTACTCGCTCTCAGCATGACCTTCTGCTCCGTCGCCATGGATCAACGGCAACAACCTCGCCACGGCAACCAGCCACAGATGATGAATGGCCACAACCTGGCACCTGGCAGTGACATCATAAAGAAGGCGGGTTCATTCAGACAATGAACCTTTTTACATTTGTCACATCATTTTATTTCCTGTGTTTAAACACTTTATACTCATCCTGTTTGCGGCTCGTTTAGAGTGTTCCACAAACTTTCATCAGGTCAGAGGTCAAAGGGAACCGCAGAGGTCAAAGAAATATCAAAGCATAAAGTTTACAGTTTGTTGCCAAGAGAACGTCCTCATTATGAAATCTTAATTTTGTTTTAGAAGCCTTTAATTAAAGAGGAAATAATGTCTGACGGTGACATCATCAGTGTGAGCAGTGTTGGGAAGGGTACTTTCAAAATGTACTCCACTACAGATTACAGATTACATGCCCCAAAATGTATTTTGTAACGTATTCTGAATACTTTGGATTACTTAAAATATTATCATGCTGTTTACAACTACATGAATGTCCTATTGCTGTGTGATTTATTACTGTTACTGAAGGTTACTCTCCATACCAACACCAGCTAGATGTTTAAATCTTAATATAAATGAGTAACAGTAGGTGGACATTAGGTAAGGCTGCACTTTTTGCAGCGATCTCGTATACAAAACTATTCGGCGCGTATATAAAACAGGTCTGCGGCTCCGAACTGTAGTAAAGGGACCTCTGGCTAATACGTCGGGTTCGTGTCGGGCTCGTAGCTGAAAACTAGCTTTACTTTGTTTTCTGGGTCAACTTTGCGAGAGACAGAGAGAGGCATTGAAAGGCTGCTGCAACGGAACTTATTGTTTTCGGAGGAAAACACGAACACAGCGTACAGTCGAGTCTTAACAGCTTACTTAGAACTGGGCTCATCAAAAATATTTCTTCACGTCATTATGAGCCGTGAGATTGAGACTCGGGCATTTGAGCCTCTTAATGCGTGTTTTGTTTGGGTTTTCACCGGCGTGGAAACCAAAAATAGAGAGAGCATAGCCTAATATATGAAACAGGAAAAGTCCGCCGTGTAATCCATTTATTTCAACAAAGTAACTGTATTCTAAATACCACCTTTTTAAACTGTAACTGTAACGGAATACAGTTACTCATATTTTGTATTTTAAATACGTAACGGCGGCACATGTACTCCGTTACTCCCCAACACTGAGTGTGACATCACCAGTGTTTCTGTTCTTTTCCCGCTGTCATGATTAAATGTTTTTGGCTGTGTCTCTGCAGGTGGTTGTGTCAACGACGGTGAATGTGGATGGTCACGTTCTCGCCGTCTCCGACAACATGTTCGTGCACAACAACTCCAAACATGGCCGCCGGGCGCGGAGACTGGACCCGTCTGAGGGTACGCTTCTTTTTAACTCTTTTTTGCACCCCTCACTCAGATAGTGGAGCTGATGAACAAGTGCCAACCTCTCATTCAAACATGGCGACAGGCTGGGCGTGCTCAAAGGAGAACTTCCTGTCAGAGTTTCAGAGTCCACCAATCACAGTCAGCTCCTGTACTGAGAGCTCTGTCACTGGTCTGACTGGTGTAGGAGATCCGACAGTTGCAGAGAGACGAGTGTAATTTGCTCTTTGCAGAGAAATCAGCCTAGTGGATTGTGGGTAGGAAGACCAGACGCTTCAGGGTCCCCAGAGAGGACAGTGTGTGTCTATGCGTGCATGTGTGTGACTGAGTGTCTTTTCGCGGGCCGTTCAACCTCTTTAATTGCCCTCCTAATTAAAGACAGTTACCATGGAAACCACCCCTCCCAGTCAAAGCGAGGGGAAGTCCCGTGGGTTTGAGCTCTCGCTCATTTTCAGCTCTGCGCTCGGTTATTTCTGCACACTTACCTCCGTGCCGTGAAGGCTTTCAAACCTGCGAGTTCACCCAGCCACCCACTCCACCTCAGATCCACCGTCTCACACAGGAAGTCGCCGTCCCTGCACCATGTTCTCCATGTCTAAAGTAAAACACCGCCGGAGTTCACTCATTGTGTTGCTCTACGAACAGACGTGTGTTTAAATATTAGATCGGTTTCCTGAGAATACGGCGGAAACTCGGGACCAGGTGGACTCGACTGCAGATGAGTGAAACGCACGCGTGTTACAAACACACCCTCATCCCTGATGACAGAACAGCCCGGCGACAGTGTGTGACTCTCAGGGTGTGATGGTCAGTAATGTTTGGGTCACTTTATAACAGATTTATTTTTCTATTTCTAAAACATGAAGCGACAGCGCAGGAGCGTCACAGAAAGTCTGCACCTGACGCCAGCTCACAGAATCGCATCGAATCGAATCGAATCGAATAGAATAGAATAGAATAGAATAGAATAGAATAGAGGTCAGGTGCTATAATGCCATTTCAAGTCATCAAGTGATGAGATTAGCTGCCCTACCTCTCTCTCTCTCACACACACACACACACACACACACACACACACGGTACTTTCATTTCACTTTATAATTAATCTGCAGCCGCACTTGAAAGACGAGAGAGAAGTAGTCATTACCGGCTGAATATGTGTGTGCCTGAGTGTGTCTGAGTGTGTGTGTGTCTGTCTGAGTGTGTGTGTGTGTTATTGGAGTGAACTAAGCTAAAGCGGATAAAAGCCACGACCCAATTAACATTATGTGTGCGTGTGTGTGTGTGTGTGTGACCTTCAGTACTGTAGTAATGTAGCTCAATCTTTCTCAACCTGTGGGCCTGGACCCCTCGGAGAGGTCATGAAAGAGACTGAGTGTTAAACCCGCAGCGCTGGTTTAAAATGTGGATGTTTGATGCAGGATGTTGAAATAATGTGTGCGAAGGCTGCTTTTCAGGAGTTGAAATGTAGTTTCTCTTCTCTGATTGGCTGTGGCTCACACTGGGATTCCTAATAAAAGCCAATCAGGGCTCCGGTCCTCTGCTTTCTGAGCATCTGTGGTTCATTTGTGCTATAACGTTTTAACATGGAGCTCTGTGGCAATGATTCCCTGCTGGAACCTCTGCTGGACACTAGAGGAACTGCAGCTTCAGTTAATGAGACGCTAACACTTCTGTCTCTCTCTCTCTCCCTCTGTGTCTCTTGGTGTCTCTCGTCCAGCAGCCACTCCCTGCATTAAAGCCATCAGTCCCAGCGAGGGGTGGACGACGGGCGGCGCCACCGTCATCCTCATTGGCGACAACTTCTTCGATGGCCTTCAGGTCGTCTTTGGCACCATGTTGGTGTGGAGCGAGGTAATACCCTTCCGATCAGTTGGATAATTGATCGATATAGCAAACACTGTGTATTGTGTGTGTCAATACAACAACGATGACTCTTATTATTTCTCTCTCCAGCTGATAACCCCTCACGCTATCCGAGTCCAGACTCCGCCCCGGCACATCCCCGGAGTCGTCGAGGTCACGCTGTCCTACAAGTCCAAACAGTTCTGTAAAGGAGCGCCGGGACGCTTCGTCTATACAGGTAAGGACAGCTCCTGATCATCTGATTGGATAACACCACATTTTACCAGTGTGCTCTAGCAGGAGGCACCAGGTGGGATATTTGGACACCTTTTTAAGACAAAGCTTTATTTCCAGACTTAAAGAATGTTCTTTTAGACTCAAACACGCAGAAATCACGAAGCTTATGTATAAGTTAAATAAGGAAGATCTGTGGTCTCACATTTTCTATTTTTATTATTTAGCGGTCATCTAATTTTGGCTGTATTTTTCCAGTCCAATTTTATTTATAAAGCACTTTAACATAGCCAGCACAGGACCGAAGTGCTGTACAGAAAATAAGTGAAAAAAATAGAATAAGAGAAAACAGCAAAAATAAATAAATAAAACACGTAATACATAGAAATTAAAACAGCCCTATATTAAAAAAGAAAACAAGATAAAACAGCATAGAATCAACTAAAACCAACATCTCACGGGGTGTCAAAGGTCAGGGTCAAGAGGTGGTTCTCAGGAGTGACTTAGAAACAGGCAGAGGAGAGGCCTGTCTGCCAAGATGGGCCAGTCTAACCACAAAACAACCCTGACTTCAGACAGCACTCACATGAGTCGGTAATAAGATCAGTTTTAAATAAACTCTGATGGTCAAACATCCGAACCGCTGCAGGTGCAGGTAACATCTGTCTGGCAGCTGTCATTAATATTGCTCCAGCTTTATTAATCTTTCTCTATTTGTTGTCAGACTGGAGAACATTTCTTCTCTCCATGTGTCCTTATATCCTCCTCCTCTCCTCTCTCTTTGTTTCTTTTATCTCCGTTCATGCTGCATTGCAGTAATTATACACATTCAAATCCCATTAACCCGAAACATCTCTGGACTCACTTATGCGTGTCTGTGATGTCATCAGTCACATGTTCACACAGCAGCTGCTTTCACACCTCAGCAGATCAGAGGGATCCACCACCTCCACCCTGCATTGCCTACTCTCAGCATGCTTTGCACTGGGGGAAAGAAAACAGGAAGTGATGTTGAATAATACAGACCTCCTCCTCAGGTAGCAGGTCTCAGTCAAGTTTTTCTGCATGAGGCAGATCAACACATAAATGAGAAGCGCTGGCACAAGATCTGATATCATATTTAACTTGAATAAATTAAATTTAAATTTAATATTTCTCAGACTGAAGTTTTTCCATAAAATTAGATCAGATTAGGGTTTTCATGTCACAGAGTACGTGGGTCAAACCTTTCAGTTGGAGCTACTGAACATTTGTTTCCTGTATTCATAATTCAAATCAATTTATAAAAAATAATTTTCTTAAGTATTTAAATTATAAATAAATTATGAATAAATAAGATGGTAGTGCGAAAAGCAAGCAGCTAATCCTTGAGCTTTTAAAGGAATGTCGTGAATAATGTGAGTATTTACTAAAGGAACAAGTACCATAATGTTGGGGGATTACCTAACCATTACCCTTCCTCTGTGGGTGAAATCATTTAAAACGATGACACACGAATATAGACGTACAGCTTATCTTTATCACATGCACGGCTGGATGTACGTGTGAAGTACGTGAGTAAAGTAGAGCAGATCAATGGTGGAAACCCCGCCGATGCACATAAACGACACCACTCCGCTCGTTAAGGTTTCTCTCTGTGGTAATGTGTGCGCTCAGGCAGACACACGGCTTCAGCAGTCATGCAATTTCCATGAGTATCGATCTCAAAGTATTGATCGCTCCAACGCCTCCTGTCTGACCCGCCTTCAGATTTTCACTTCCTCAACACCCTCACATACACACTAACACACACTAACACACACACACACACACTGACACAAAAACACACACACACACACACACAGTGACACACACTGACACAAACACACACACACACACACACACACACACACACACACACACACACGTTTTCGTATCCTAACTGTAACCCTGACATTTTGAGCCTCAAAAATGTCTTCAAACAGGTATTTTGTCCCCATAAGTGACTGTTGGTCCCCACAAGTATAGTAGTAAGCTACTTTTCTGCCCTCACAAAGATGTCTAACACACACACACACACACACACAGAGCGAACCCTGCTGGTCAGACCTGAGTGCGAGGGAATTGCAGCGCCTCAGTCTACACGTGTCGATCGCTCCGAGCTTCTCGTCTTATCTGTATCGACGTCCTGTTCTGCAGACACTGCAGCCTGAACTGTCTGACAGTAAAACTCACTTATTAAAGTCAACGAATACATACAAAATAAATCAGGACTGTTGTTTCACAGTAAAATACGTCATTCGTGCAGCTGAGCCGCTGAACGTCTCCTCATCCAAATGAATGAACTCTGTCAGGCAGACAGAAGCACCAAAAACAAAGTGGGTTCCAAATAAAGCTGTGCTGATGTTTGACAGGTGTAGACACCTGACAGGAGCATGAAACACTGCCAGCCTGCGCACGATTACTGACGACTCACTCAGCGCTGAGGGTGGAGCTGAAGCGTCTCCTCAGATAGCCGGGGACTGACGAGATCCACGCTCGGTGTCGTGTCTGATCAATTCAAAGCCATCAAATCTTTATTAGCAGCCAATATAAACAGCAGATCAGTTCAGCAGCAGCAGTCTGTGGCAGTTACCACGGGGACGATCCATCACAACTTATCGATTGGATGGTTTCACTGTCTGCCGGTGTGCCTCATTAGAGCGCTTGATTTCAGACAATTAGCCAATCAGATAAAGACTTTAATGACAGCTGGTTTGTTCAGGTGTTCCAGAGTTTATTAAACTGCAGTGAAACATGAAGATATGAATAAAGACAGAAAACGTGAATCAAGAGCATCGTTCATTCGTCTTAGCTCACTTTGCAGAATGACATCAGCGTTTTTAGCAGCTCAGGTGTCTCAGGGACTCTGAGCTGAATGTGGAGTCATGGTCATGTGACCTATAGTTGTCAAGGTAAAAGCCTCATACAAATGAAATACAACACATAAGAATAAAACAGTCACGTCAACACAAACACGCAATAACAGGTCATTAAAAACAGCCACACAGCATCACCATCAGCCCCGCTGCACAGCTGCACATGCCGTCCAAACATGGCGTCCTGAACAGTCGCTGATCCGCCAGCTAAAGAGGAAAACGCTGCCAGGTTCAGGTGGTCTCTTCTTCTCATCGTGGTAACTCTGGTCTGACATCTTTTACCTGATGATCAGGTGTTACTGCTCTGCTGGGTGTGTTTGAAATTGCATGTGGACACGTGTCCTTAAAGACGCAGCGAGGATGCATTCAGGTTTGATCCAGGAGGAATCGGACCGACTGCAGGCGGAAGAAACACAGGTGACAGTAAAGTGTGTAACAGTCAACAACACAAGGTCACAGCCACTCGCACAACTATAGATAACACAGACATCTGGAGAGCTAACACACTCTTATAACTGCTGCCTGTCACGCCCTGTGAGCCTTCAAGGACTGAACACACACACACACACTCTCTCACACACAAACACACACACAGTTTGATGTATAGGAGAGTCGGTCTAAAGCTTGTTAAATGCAGCTGAACCAAGACGGGATTATGATTCATGCACTTCACACACACACACACACACACACACACACACACACACTCTGAGTCCTGGCTGTGCTCGGCTGCGTTCACTGACGCTCTGATTTATCACCTCCCAACCAGTTTAAACTGTAAATGATGTTAGAGGAGAGAGGAGGGGAGGGGAAAACAAAAAATGAACAAGTCTGATGGATTCGGCGTGTCTGAGGGTTGCAGATTTGCCGCGATGTGCACGGCTGCAGTTATTACACCTGACAAAGAGCAGCATAAATTATCAGTTCAAACTGAAGTGTGTGGTTTCCCGTCAGCGTGACAATGACGCCTCCGTGTGTTTCCTCCCGTCGGTCAGTACAGACGTTCTAATCCAATCGGCCCGTAAACTTTCTGGAGTATTTTCATTGACATTTATTTTTTCCTTTGTTCTCTCTGTGCACGACTTACATGTTTAATCCAGAAATAATCTAAAATGCTCACATGTAATCTGCGAGTAATGCGAGAGGAGTGTCTCACGTCTTATCCACGGCAGTCTGAGCAGCTGACAGTTTCACGTTTTTGGACTTGAAGACTTTAAAAAGTTTAACTAGTGAACAAATGTGACGATATTAATGTTGTGAGGTGTCTAATGGAAAGACCTGCTCCCTCCTCAGCGTTAAATGAGCCTACCATCGATTATGGCTTCCAGAGGTTACAGAAGGTCATCCCCCGCCACCCCGGAGACCCAGAGAGACTGCCGAAGGTAGGACGCGCTCAGACACACAATCGTTTTATACAAACACACAGAATAAGTGATTATTGTCGCTGTGTTTTTTCCATCAGTCTGCGTTCTGGTTGGCTGCTCAGAGTCCTGATAATCATCAGCTGCATCCACCGATTCTGCTGTTTAACTTGTTTTTGTGTGTCCACTCAGACCGACTCGCAGCTTCTAACACACACACAGTTTTCATCAAACCTGTAGTTTGGACACCAGTATCTGTTCAAAGGTTTCACATTTGTCCTGGTTTGGCTGAATTTGGTTCACATGAACCGCGTTACCACACATGTGATGCTCCAGAGAAAAGGCTGACGGTAAATTCAGCTGGTCAGTGAACGATCTGTAATGAAGCAGGAACCTTCACATTCCCCTACTGTGGGTTAATTTTCACCCGGTGGGGTGAAAAGCGGTGCAAAGGTTAACATGATCCAACGCCCTCAGGGTGAATGAATCTGGAGGACAGTCTGCTGGCTCCAGTCAGAACCAGCAAAGAGTCCTGCGCTTGTCTGTTGAAGAAGGAAGCTGCTTCCATGATCTTCTCCTTTTATGCTACCACTCCTGTTCGTTGTTGTGAGGATGTTGTTTAGTCTCCAGTTCACAGCTTTTCGATCAGACTCTGAAAATCATCCCACATTTCTCATCGGAGGCCAAAGTTTTTCTTTTTAAGCTCACACTTTCACATCTTTTACCCATTTTAGATTTGATGGGTTCAAACAAGCAAAGAGACAGAATCAGTTTTCCCTTTAGGGTGGACATTTAAAAACTCTGCTGTGCTGCTTCAGGTCAACAGTTCAGTGTGTGTGTGTATGTTTGTGTGTTTCAATAATAACTCATAAAGCAGGTTTGCGATCGTCAGGCTGTCCTGATCCTGGATTAGCTGTCCAGTTTAGAGGAACCAGGATAAGATGTTTATATATATCAGGCCTAATCTGGATCCTCCAGAATCGGATCAGAAGCAGGATGCTGATGTAAATTATCCGACACTTCTATTCACCCCCTCGTTTAATGAACAACCTTGCAGTAGTTGAAAGAGAATTTCTCTAGTGTGCTTTCAGCCTCCAGCTGCTCTGATGTGAGCTGACATGCTGTTAGCTCCATAATGAAAACCACATCTTTAATAATTCATCTGTAATGGTTTTATTCAATTACCCACGCTGCCTTGTGCTCAGCGTGCAGCCGAGTGACTGTTGACCACAGAAACGCTAATAACTGGAAATAATCCCGACTGTTTCGGGGGGCTGACTGCGACGACTGAGTCGGGCTTACGTGTGACGGGTTGTGCACTCATGACATCACACAGGTCAACATAGTTCCCCTGTGTCGCAAACCTGGTCACGACCATGTTCTGGCGAAGCACACACGGTAACACCGAGGCAGAGCTGATCTCCCTGTCTGTGTTCAAACAGCGGTGCCTTGTGAACACTTGGTGCTACCTCGATACACAAATATACCTGTGACAAAGTTACAATGATTTAAAAGCAGTTATAAAAAGGGCCCGCGACCCAACCCTCACATTGAAAGCTCTTATTTCATGGACGCTGTCACGATCAGCAGTAGATTCACCGATGCTGTCTCTGTAGGCGCTGAAGCCGCCACATGCTCGGCTGAAGGACATTCGATACTAAACTACTAATGAAGAACAGAAATCTAATGTGTGGTCAAACGTGCAGTTGTATTCTGCTGGTGGTTTCTTCCTTCCCGCTGTCACCAAGTGCTTGCTCATAGGCGGTCGTATGATTGTTGGGTTTCTCTGTATGATCGTAGAGTCTTTACCCTACAATATAAAGCACCTGGAGGCGACTGCTGTTGTGATTTGGTGCTGAATGAAAGAGGAGTTTGCTGATAGTCTCACTGAAGCCTGTGATTGGTTGTGCTGTAGTTTTGTTTGATACACCCATTCAAAGTGTGCTCACAAGTATGTGAACAGCTCCCAGGAAGTTTCCTGTTGAGCTTTGAAGCAGTAGGAGGTCAGTTTGCTCTGTGTTTTTGAGGTGGAGGCTAAAGATGGCGGGCTGAGAGAAGCCGCTGTCCCATTCAGTCAGTTTCAGAAACCAAAGCTACTTCCTCCGTTTCCTCGTCAAACATGTGAGCTGGTGAGAAAGTACAGACATTTTCTGAGAGTGACACCTGCTTCTGACCCTACAGACGGACGGTGTTTGGGTTTGGTGCCATAGCGACGCCAAAGATTAAACTTTAAAGCGTCGGTATGTGCGGCAGCTGCCGTCAGTCATCCTGGCACGGACGCCACGAAACACGTTGAGTTCAGAAACACACAAACCCAGTGACAGGCATGTGCACGAGCCAGGAGTTCACACACACACACACACACACACACACACACACAGGAAACACACAGCTTGAAGGAGAGATCACTCTGTTAGTCCGGATTACTGAGGACAGTTCACACTAACCTCAGTGTTAACGCTGTTTCCATGGTGATCAAGTGACCCTGTATTCATCATCATTAGCTGTCCGTCACACACACACATATATACACGCACTTGTGTGTGTGTGTGTTTGTAGAATTTAATGCTCTTTCCTGTGTGTGTGTGTGTGTGTGTGTGTGTGTGTGTGTATGCCAATCTCTTTTCTTGCCACATGGCTGCACTCGCTGATTACCTGATTTGACTGTTTCAACCTCCCTGTTTGCCAATGGGCTTTATACACACACACACACACACACACACACACACACACACACACACACACACACACACTTTTCAGCCTTTCTCTTATCTGATTTATAAAAAATAACTCCTCTGTCGTCTTGTTTCTGTTTCTGTCCTGCATAATAAACTCTGAGCTGTTTTCATGTGAAATCTAAATGTCCGTGTTTGGGATGTTTTCATCCAGATGTGGGTGAAGAATCCCTGCAGATGTTCAGTTTGTGGGGGTGTGCACTAAGTCAGCGGTCCCCAACCCCCGGGCCATGGACCAGTACTGGTCCGTGAGTCGTTTGGTACCGGGCTGCGAGAGTTGAGGCTCGGGTGTGATTGTTGGTTTTTAGCGTTATTTTTTGTTATCATTTTTATCATTAACTCGGTTTCCCTGGGTCTTTTCCTGTGTGTTTTGAATAAATCTTGTTTTTTTGGTACCGGTACTAGTTTTATTTTGTTGTATTTATCCGCGACACCTTAAAGGCCGGTCCGTGAAAATATTGTCCGACATAAACCAGTCCGTAGCGCAAAAAAGGTTGGGGACCGCTGACCTAAGGAGCCAATTCATTCGTGGATGTGGATCAGAAGGTGGATCCAGATGTTTGGCTGAGCTTTCAGAAACCCCGTCTCAGTGGGAAACCTCCCTGAATGAGCCCCACTCAGCTTCAGCTGCTTCTGAGGGTTACAGAGTTGTGACCAACATCACTGTGCGCTGCTAACATCACTCGTTTGTCGCTGAAATATGCTGCTGTTATTATTTAGTGTCTGCAGAGGTCAGGGCTCTCTGCACTTTCAGGCTGAAAAATCTTTTTGTGGCTTTCCTATTTTCTCTTAAACGTGGGGCTCGTCCAGGATTATCTGATGTTTCTGTAAAAGCCTTCTGTGTGGAAGTCCTCAGTGAGAAGGAAGTTTGTGAGAGCGGTTTGAAGTAAAGGAACTCAAAGAGTTTTGCTTTTCTCTGTTTTCCTACTCATCAGATTTTGGGGTTAGTTTGTGTTGCAGCTGCAGTAATCACCGAGACACGTGTTTGTTTGTAGGGAACAGATCCACGGCTCGGTTTGCGGAAGCCGTGGATCCGGTTTGTAGGCTAAAGCGGGGCAATTCTAGGATCAGAGCTTTGGGGGTGCTGTGCACCCAGAGAGCTGCCCAGCCAGGCAAGATAAACTTTACTCTGTCAGTCCCTGAATCCCTAAATGCCTCCAGTTGTCCCGAGTTCTCTCTGACTGTCACTTAAACCCCTGTACCTCCCTGTCCTCGTCGTCTGTTGTCTTCGTCTCCGTTATCAGTCATCATAATTTTACCATCTCTTTGCAAGTCTGCAAATTTCTTTATTAAATCATAAGATTCTTAAATTCATCAAGTCTCTCTGTGCCTGGGTCCTCGTCACAAAACTGTTTTGTACATTTTAACACAATTTAATCCCACATTTGTGAAAGAAAAGCAAAACACTTTTTTGAAAAGTCTGTAACAAAACCATCAAATCTGATAAAGGTTATTTAAATGCTGCAAAAGAAGAATGGATTGGAATAAAAAAAACATATCCTAACCTTAATTACTGGGAGAATAATGAATGATGCTCATAGTGAGTAAAAAGTAAACTGAGTGCATTTTTTGGACAGAGATTCACTTTTAATGTGTATGTATAATATAATACAGTTACATAAAAAACACTCCCAAAACAGAATAAATTATTACAAAATATTAATAAAAACTATAAAAATTTAGGCAACTTTGCCTGTGGTAGAATGTATGAAAAAATCTTTACTGCAGATACTAATTTTACTAATTTAATAATACTAATTTTGTGTTGTAAGATTTATGAGTTTCATGCTTTCATAGTGGTCCTTAGGACAGCTTGACATTTTATCAGGTGGTCCACACTGTAAAAAGTGTGAGAAACACTGATAAGTGTCTGTGTGCTTTTGGAAAACATTTAAAGCTGCTGTACAGAATCTTTGAAACAAGCTTAAAACATGTTTAGAATATAAACAGAGCATCTGCTTCTCTTTACAGCTCCTCACTCCACCAGGGCTGTTTGGCACTGATAGTGTGCAAATGTGATGTACGTACTGCGGCAGTCATACAGACAACTGGACGGTCCAAAAGTTGGCCTACCTATTACTGGCTGAGGTTTCAGTAGAGTTGTGGCTGAACCACATAAAAATATATCATTAATTTTAATCTCCCCAATCAATGATAATTTTATATTGGAAGGTTGTTAAAGAGGGTCAAAAATGTTTCAACCCAGTTTGTTTTGCAGATTCTGTTTAGCAGCTTTAATATAGGGAGGACACAACTTCCTGACTGTGAGTAAAATCAGGTTTTTTCTCTTTGTCAGTTTCACAGTTTCCGCCTGTCACTGTTCCCGGTCTGTTTGCTTACCTGGTTCTTCCTGACCTTGTACTTTCTCCTCACTTTCCCTCTTTCCTCTCTCCCTCTTTCGACTGACAATCATACACAAATAGATTGTATTCAATTACATGAAAAAAATTACATTAATATGAAAAGATACTATTAAGGTCACTAACAAAAAGTTCTCTCTCAGTGTCCTTTCAACCAACAAGCAAATAACCAAACCACACGAACATCTAATAAAAGATATAAATACTAAAACACTGATCCAACATTATCCTTGATTGATGGATCATTTGATTTTACACTTTTACCTGAATGTGGCTCCTTTTTTTGGAAAAAACTTCCTCATATCCATTATGAACCTGGCTGTCTCTCTGTACACACACACACACACACACACACACACACTCACTCACTTACACACACACACACACACACACACACACACACACACACACACACACACACACACACACAACAGGAGTTATAAAGTTAATGGGCATCCAGTCAGTTAGCTAGTTAGTACCTTGGGTTCAATATCGGCACATATGACAAAATAAGCAGTTTCTCTCCTTCCATTTAAAACAGGACAGTGGTAACAACAGCAGGCTACGGATAATGTTATGTTTTAGATTTTAAATAGGCTGTATACATTTCAGTGGGAGCAACAGGACGGATTGTAGGGTAGCAAACATTGTCGGAAAACATGTTTTCAACACTGCAGGTTACCTGGTGTAATGTTTTTCAGCTATAAAGAAACATGGTCTGACTCCTACCAACTATATAAAGAGTAACTGAAGGTTAAATGCAGCCAACATGTCCTGTTTTAAGCCAGGCACTCACACCTCCGCTCCGCTGCGTCTCAGCTCTGGCAGAAATGGCGCTAGAGCCAGAGCAGGGGAGAGCTGGAACAAACCATTTTTTGGGGGGGTGGGGGCATATCTATACTTTTGTTGTTAAAATATTACGTCTCAACCAAGTACTGTATGGTTTTTATATTTTTATTAGTGTGTCACACAAACAGCAAATATTGTCAAAAAAAGTAAGAAATCTTTGGGGTGCTTTGATTAATTTTGGGGTGGCTTCAGCACCGCCAAAGATGGGCTAAAACGCCCCTGGGCTAAAGGGAGCCAACTGCAATATTTGGAAAATACTGAGTGAACCCTGCAAATGATGGCAGAAGTCAAAGTGGAGCAGCGAGTGATTGATGGTTTACATGAATCATGTGACACTGAAGCTTCTGAGAAATTAAACCTGTGACATCATCACCTGTGTGTGGTGTGGATCCACAGCCCAGAAAATTCTGCGGTTGCTCATCGATTGCATTTCACTTTCAGGAAATGACCAGCCGATTGCCAGAGTTTCTTCTGTGTGACCACGTGGCACAGGTCAGCCGGGGGTCCATCTCAATCTAATCGATGCATGTCAGTCTAGTTCGTAGCTGTGACTCGCTGATTTGTTTCTGTGATGAGTCGGGGAGCAGCGTGTAAGTCAAGTTTAATCAATGTGTCAGAGCTTCAGTCCGTTTGAAGCTTCTTCGAAGCTCGGTCAGCTTTACTGCCAAAGCAGCTGATGAAGGCCAAAAAGCCACACTGTTATTTTCTTTCTTATACAGCAGCGAGCTCAGTGTTAGTTTTTACAGTTTTTACATTCGTTCATGAATCCATCTCAGTGAAAAGACTCGCAGCGCCACAGGTTCTTCACCTGAAAGGACGCCCGGCCGGTCACACAGGTGTCGCTCTGACTTTTCTCATCAGTCATGCAGATAAAAGAAAGTTTGGAGCTTCGACAGTTTTCATTCTTTGTCTGCATGAACAGTGAGCTCCACCTGCTGTTTACCTCATTTACTCAGACTGGTAAACACAGGAAAATAATAACTCCTGTGTTTTATTCAGAAAAAACTATTAGGTGGGTGTTTTCAGGGTTAATTTATAATGACGGGCTCCACTCTTTAGCCTGTGTGGATGGAGGCTGTCGTGATCACAGGGAGGATTTGATTTGATCCTTTGTGATCTTATTTATTCAGACTTTTTCATCTCAGTGTAATTATTCATCATGTTTCAGATATTAAAGTTCATTTCCTGCTGCTGGAGCTTAAAGACAGGATCAGTTCGTCTGTGTGTGTGTGTGTGTGTGTGTGTGTGTGTGTGTGCGTGTGTGTGTGTGTTGAGTTAAAAGAATAATTGGTTTCCTCCTCGGTGATGACATCCCGCCCTCCAGCTCTAACCTCGTTCATGTGTGTGCAGAGAGGTGCTCGTCATGTGAAGGCGTAACAGCGAAACACTTGTAATAATGAGGCTTTCATTTGTCTCTATAAACACAGTGTGTGTGTGTGTGAGTGTGTCGACACACTGGAACGTCGCTCTGCATAAATGAGCAGATTAAAGACGATCGGAGGCTGAAAGCTCCTTCACAGAAATGACTTCCCCTCTCACGGTGTGCGTAACACACACACACAGAGCTGGGCTGGCAGTAACCTGACAGTCACAGTGTGTAAAACTGGCCGTAAATCACAGTTCATAACATTTATTTGTGATCCAAGAAATGATATTTGTAACGGTGAAAGGACAGAGGAGAGAGAAAGGGAGGAAGGGAGCAAGAGAGGAAGGATGAGGGGGGGGAAACAAGAAAAAGGAGAAAAATGGAGAAGAAGTGAGAACAAAGAAGGATTAGAGGAAAGAGAAGAAGAGAAAAGAGAGAAAATGCATGCAGGGTAAAGAGAAAAAGAAGGAGTGATTGATGGGCAACAATTAGAAGGAGGGATAGAATGAACAGAGCATGGAGAAACGCAGAGTGGACGGATGCAGGGATGGAGGAGAGGAGAGGAAGAGGCGAGGAAGAGGATGAAGGGGGCGGGGTTAATTGAAAAGCCTCCTGAAGAAGTTTGTAATGAAAAGCAGCAGATTAACTGAGAGTGTGTTTAATTAAGATAAAGACTAAATGAAGCATTGTTCTGTCACTGCCTGATTACACGCACACGAACACACACACACACACGCACACACAAACATGCACACGCACACACGCACACACAAACATGCACACACACACACAGTGGCAGCTGTTTATTGGGCTCAATGAGCAGTTTTAAAACTGCTCATTGAAGTGAAATGCTTCAGTTTTTAAGAGGCCCAGAGTGTGTGTGTGTGTGTGTGTGTGTGTGTGTGTGTGTGTGTGTGTGTGTGTGTGTGTGTGTGCTCTGTGAGGTGTAACTGAGCTCTGATTAACATAAACACTGTTTAAATCTTCCAGTTCAGGTACAAACACACAGAAACAGAGGGACCCCTGCTGATGTTTACAAGCTGTGATTGTTACTGATCTCTGCACTGCATGCATTCTCTATGCAGACGACATCATTAGAAGACATAGCATACATTTACACTGCTATGCCGATGACACCCAGCTCTATCTGTCCATGAAGCCAGATAACACACACCAATGAGTTAAACTGCAGGAATGTCTTAAAGACATAAAGACCTGGATGGCCGCTAACTTTCTGCTTCTTAATTCAGATCAAACTGAGGTTATTGTACTCGGCCCTGAAAATCTTAGAAATATGGTATCTAAGCAGATTCTTACTCTGGATGGCATTACCTTGGCCTCCAGTAACACTGTGAGGATTTTCACAGGTTTCTTCCTGTTAAAAGGGAGTTTTTCCTTCTCACTGTCACCAAGCTCTTGCTCATAGGTCATTTGATTATAGGGGTTTTGCTGTGTTGTTGTAGGGTCTTTACCTTACAGTATGAAGCACCTGGAGGTGGTTGCTGTTGCGTTTTGGTGCTATATGAATAACATAATATTAAACAGAATTCATTAGAGCTGTTGAAAATGTTCCTGCCTGTTCACAACTGTTCACACCTGTTCACAAGTGACACTGGCAACACGACTTCATCGGCTTTTGTTACTGACCTCATGTCCTCCTCTTCTTCTTCTGTTGTATCACACTTCCACCCCTCCTCCTTTGTCTCTTTCAGGAGGTGCTGTTGAAGAGAGCAGCAGACCTGGTGGAGGCGCTCTACGGGATGCCTCATAATAACCAGGTAAGCTGCTCACCTGTCTACACACATCAGCTGACATCAGTATGTTTACCTGTGCAGGTGACCCTGATTAACAGATTCTTGTTTATATATTCAATTCAATTTTATTTATATAGCGCCAAATCACAACAAAAGTCGCCTCAAGGCAAGGGATCAATAAAGTATTCTGATTCTGATTCTGATTTATATTGTACAGTAGATCGCACAATATTGAGTCTAAAGGCTGACCTGAGACGAGGTGTGCGCACGAGCTGTGGCTGCAAGTGCAACATACACGACGTCATGTGGCGTCGGCTCGTGTCCACGCACCGAGGACGCCGCTTCAGTTTGAATCCGTTTGAATCTTTGTGTCTTTGAGGAGGAACACGAGTAGAAAATAAAGAATGAGGCGACACAAATAGGAAGTGTTCACTGTTAAGTTAAACTCTGTGAACAAACTTAGTGAAACAAGCTGTGAGCGTGTGTCTGTTAACCCAGGAAACAGTGCTTCAGATTTATTAGACAATTAAAAAAAAATGTAATCTGTCAAAACGTGTTTCAAACTAAGAATTATGTCATTATTTATTCATCAAACAACAAAATGAATTCATGTTTTTATACCCAAATAAGAGCCGGCACAGAATTGAATTCAACCACTCAAATGGATGAAGACAAACTGAACGCTGAGAGCGAAACACAGCTGAGGCTGAAGTACCTCCACCTGTCCAGCAGAGCGCTACTGATCCACGTTATCACGTCTGGTTTCAAAAACTCTGTGATGTCATCTTTTACTTACAGTCATTGTGTCTAAACCAGCGCACCACCTTTTGCTCTGAGACGTCACCATGTTTTCACTTCAGTGGTTTGAGCAGCTTCAGCTTCATGGACATGAGTGGAAACAAACTGTCTACGATAAGAGCTGCACGAGTCTGACTGAGAGAATATTTATGAACATTTTTACACAGTTTTACTGGATTGGCCAATCACAGTAAGGACAGTCAGCGTAATCAGAACCTATAATCATGTTTTACAGATTATTGATGACATCATCATCAGACTGTCTCACAGTTCAAACCGGAGCTTCTTTAATTTCACATGAAACTCATTAAACAGGACAGACTTCCTCCTCCCCCTCCTCCCCTCCTCACCACCTCCTTCAGGTTTAGGAGTCACAGCCTCCTGAAACACTGGCAGAGGAGGAGGAGGAGGAGGGAGCTCTTTATATCCCCCATCCTCCCCAACAGAGTCTCTCCGACACGCTTCTCAACCCACCAGTTAATCACACACACACACACACACACACACACACACACACACACACACTCACACACACACACAGGTCTATTGAAATGAAAGCGTAACCTTGAACAGAGTGCAGAGCCTGTAAACAAATGTAAATCCAAATGTAGTGATAATAATAATAACTGTGTGTGTGTGTGTGTGTGTGTGTGTGTGTGTGTGTGTGTGTGTGTGTTATGTATGTGTAAACTGAACATGTGTGTTTTTAGAGTCTTGAGCTGTTTAAGTATAACGAGCCGCTCTCAGGATCTTTAGCGCATGTCAGACAGACATCAGAGTGCCCCCTGCAGGCTGGTCAGTGAAGTATCGTGGATCGTTACCCTCAATTACACTGGAAAAAAAGACAAAGAAGAGAAAGATGGTGGCAGTAACAATATAATGACCTCAGTGTGATGAGATAAAATCAAAAATAAACTGACTGAAATCAGAAATCACAGAAATACAATAAAGTGCCTTAGACTGAAAACTGCATGCTAGGGTTAGAAAACATGAACTTTGCTGTTTTTCACTATATTTCACTACCAGAAGGCAACACTGCAGGCATTGAGGGCAGCTGCAAGTACCTGGGGATCCCACAGGAAAATGGGAACCATGAAGAGGTCGCTATGAAAGCTGCAACCACCAAGTACCTGCAGAGGGTCATGCAAGTCCTGAGGAGTCAGCTGAACGGTAAGAACAAGATCCGGGCCATCAACACCTACGCCCTGCCCGTGATCAGGTAGCCTGCTGGGATAATAAGCTGGCCAAAGGAGGAGATAGAAGCCACTGACATCAATACCAGGAAGCTCCTGACCATGCATGGAGGGTGTCACCCCAAGTCCAGCACCCTGAGGCTGTACGCGAAGCTAAAGGAAGGAGGCCGGGGACTGGTGAGTATCAGCACCACAGTCCAGGATGAGACAACGAACATCCACGAATACATCACAAAGATGGCCCCAACTGACAGCGTGGTCAGTGAATACTTCAGGCAGCAGAAACCCAAGAAAGAGGAGGAAGAGGGGGAAGCATCACGGAAGGACAGGCCCCTGCACAGTATGTACCACCGACAGATAGAGGAGGTGGCTGACATCCAAAAGTCTTACCAGTGGCTGGACAAAGCTGGACTGAAAGACAGCACAGAGGCACTAATCATGGCAGCACAGGAACAAGCTCTGAGCACAAGATCCATAGAGGCTGGGGTCTATCACACCAGGCAAGACCCCAGGTGCAGGCTGTGTAAAGATGTCCCTGAGACAATCCAGCACATAACAGCAGGATGCAAGGTGCTAGCAGGCAGGGCATACATGGAACGCCATAACCAAGTGGCCGGCATAGTGTACAGGAACATCTGTGCTGAGTACGGCCTGGAAGTCCCGAGGTCAAAACGGGGGACGTCCCCTAGATTGTTGGAGAATGACCGAGCTAAGATCCTGTGGGACTTCCAGATACAGACGGACAAAATGGTGGTGGCTAACCAACCGGACATAGTGGTGGTAGACAAACAGAAGAAGACGGCCGTAGTGATCGATGTAGCGATACTGAATGACAGCAACATCAGGAAGAAGGAACACGAGAAGCTGGAGAAATACCAAGGGCTCAGAGAAGAGCTCGAGAGGATGTGGAGGGGGAAGGTAACGGTGGTCCCCGTGGTAATCGGAGCACTAGGTGCGGTGACTCCCAAGCTAGGCGAGTGGCTCCAGCAGATCCCGGGAACAACAGCGGAGATCTTTGTCCAGAAGAGCGCAGTCCTAGGAACAGCTAAGATACTGCACAGGACCCTCAAGCTCCCAGGCCTCTGGTAGAGGACCCGAGCTTGAAGGAGAGACCGCCCATAGGGGCGAGTGGGGGATTTAATATACCTTACATTATATCACAGGAATGTATTACAGGTGTTTAATTGTAATTTATCATTATCATCTGAAGCAAAGTGACCACAACTCTCAGTTAATCAGTCTTGTCTTTGGTGTTAATGCATGAGTTTTAATTTTAGGATGATAGCTTCTCCACATCTCCAGTAGAGATGTTATGTGATTATGTTCCCTCCTGAGTCTCTGCAGCTGCATGAATCCAGATATTTAAATGCTCCTGTGTCTTTCCGCTCTGCAGGAGATCATCTTGAAGCGAGCAGCAGACATCGCTGAAGCGCTCTACAGCGTTCCCAGGAACCACAACCAGATCCCATCGCTGGGCAACACCGCCTCCCATGGCATGATGGGAGTCAACTCTTTCAGCGGGCAGCTCGCCGTCAACGTCTCTGAGACAACGCAAGGTATGAGCGGCCCGATAAATCCTGCAGGTGATGGGGGCAGAAGTGACATTAAAGGGGTGGCTGTGGTAACCCTGGTCACATGACACATTTTACGAGTACTCTACAGAGTCTACTACTAACTACTACTAACCTACACTCACAGACTAGGAGTCCTGCAGGGATTCAACATATCTGCAAACCTCACTGAGACCCTGCAGGTTGTGCACCAATCACAGGTCTTGTCCTTCTGCAGGGAGGAAGTGAAACCATGACATCACTGTCAGTGACTCCTAAATAAAAACTAAGAACTCTGAAAACATGAAGATGCTGACTGTCCTGCCCCCAAAGTGCCAATAAACAGTGAGAATAGGAAATATTTCTCCCAGTCTCGTTGCTGAGAAGCTATCATGATGAAGAACATGTTCCCTCTAAGCCTGAAGGGAAAAAGAAGGAACACACACATGTATAGGAAGCACTCAAAACATGCGGTTATCCTAATTGGGCGCTTTTATAAAGTCAGCAAAGAGGCAACAACATTGTCATCCCCTATGTAGCCGGTGTATCAGAGAAACTCAGGAGAGTTCTCTCCAAGCATGACATCCCGGTGTACTTCAGACCTAGCAACACACTCAGACACAAACTGGTTTACCTGAAAGACAAAACACAAACTTAACACTGTGGTGTATGCTGTCCAGACCTCTACATCGGAGAAACCAAACAGCCACTTCACAAGCGCATGGCACAACATAGAAGAGCCAAAGGAGCTTGCAAAGAAAAGCGTCTGGACTTCTTTAAGTTGCTTGTCCTGTCCTGCCCCCAAAGTGCCAGTTCTGAAGAACTGGCACTTTGGGGGCAGAAAAGTCAGCATCTTCACTTCTTCAGAACTGAAGAAGCTTCTCAGATGAGAGGTGAAACGTCTTCAAGCAACTCAAAGAAGTCCAGACGCTTTTCTTTCCAAGCTCCTTAGACTATCATGATGAAGCTGCGTCCAAGAGCACTTCACATCCCAGTGGCTACTGAAAAAAACTCTACTAGAGATGAATACAGGGATGAATAGAGTCTTTCAGACAGGAACTTCACATCCAAGATGGCTGCACAAACCTGCTTCTGGAAGGACTCTGGTGCACTGAGCGTTAGATTTGTGACCAGCTCAGAGCTGAATGTCACTTTGATGGACATGCGTGTCTTTGTCCTGTCTCCCTCCTCCCACCCAGATAGCTGCCTCTCCCCATCCCAACTAATGCCTTATGTTTCTTCCTGTTAAACGGAAGCTTTTCCTTCCCACTCTCACCAAGTGCTTGTTCAAAGTGGGTCCTCTGATTGTTGGGCTTTCTCTGTATTAATGTAGGGTATCTACCTTACAATATGAAGGACCTTATTTGGTGCTGCCTAAATAAAACTAAATTGAACTGACTGGAATAGAGGGATGAACAAAGATTTAAACCATGAGAAGAACTGGAGTCTTCTGGATCATTCAGTAGTTCTGATTCAGCTCTAGTGTGCCCCTTTTCTGTGTTATAGGAACCACAAAAGGTTTGACATGTAGTTCAAGTTTTCTGTGAGATCCCAGCAGGAAGAATCTTTGACTGCAAATCTACAAATCCTCATGAATTTCTCTTGTAGCCCCACCCACTGTCGTCAGCTTTGGGACCACAAATTTCCAGACTCAGATTCACCAGCACTCTACGGAGCCCCGCAGGGGACATGGGAGAAAAAAAAATTAAGACGGACTTTTGCGAGATCTCACAAAACTTTTGCGAGATCTCGCAAAAGTTTTAGCCGCATTCTTCGGACGCCGGCTCGAAGCCGACCGGGAGGTCGAGGCACGATGTGCCGGGAAAGCGGTGTTCCTCCCGGCTGTAGTAGGTCTCGAGCTAACGGGAAGAATGCGGCTAAAACTTTTGCGAGATCTCGCAAAAGTTTTGCGAGATCCCGAGTTTGTTTTGCGAGATCCCGAGTTTGTTTTGCGAGATCTCACAAAAGTTTTGCGAGATCCCGAGTTAGTTTTGTGAGATCTCGCAAAAGTCCATCTTAATTTTTTTTTCTCCCATGTCCCCTGCGGGGCTCCGTAGCACTCTGTCACCAGATGAATTAAAAACATCAAGCGGCCTTTCTCTTATTTTAACTGCTCCACCTCCTGTTTGTCTTTACTACACTCTGTCTGCTGAACTCTAGTCCATACTCTGGGATCTGATTGGCTACTACTACTACTCAAAGTTCAGCAAGGATTGTTGATGGTCGCATTACTAGGATGCTGTTGTGATATGAAAGACCAATCTCATGTGAACGATTATGTGAACGATTTTCCAAATTCCACTCTTCCTGAGCATGTGTATGTGGGTGGTGTGGTGGTTTAGCACTGTCGCCTCACAGCAAGAAGGTGCTGGGGTTGAATGCTTGTATGTCTCTCTGTGTTCGCCCTGTGATGGAAGGTTGACCTCTCCAGGGTGTACCCTGCCTCTTGCCCAATTAAAGCAGGTGTAGGCTCCACCCCCCTCCAGCAGCTCCAAAAGATCTCCAGCAGAACTGGGATCAGGCCACCATCTGTTTCCTCTGCCTGTGAAACCAGGATGTTGCATTATCAGTTCTAAAGTGTTTAGGAGTTCAAATACTTGCTGAGAGGAACCTCCATGTACCGAAAACTCCACCTTTGGGGAAAAGTTACATGCAGCCTCATCTAGCTTAAAACTAGCTTACTGCACTTAGTAATAATCAGAATCAGAATCAGAATACTTTATTGATCCCTGGGGGAAATTATTTTTTTGTTACAGTGCTCCATTATAAACCAACATTAAGACAAGACAGACAATACGCTAACTAAGAATAGTACAATATATACATATATATATATATATATATATATATATATATATATATATATATATATATATATATATATATATACATAAGTCACTCATTAATAAATAGCTGGAAAAGAAACGTGTAGTTGTAGCAGTAACCAGTGTGTTAAGTGGATGCGTTGTACAGGGAGATGGCCACAGGCAGGAAAGATTTCCTGTGTCGTTCAGTGGTGCTTTTCGGTAATCTCAGTCTCTCACTGAACGTGCTCCTGTGACTGACCAGCATGTCATGGAGTGGGTGGGAGGTGTTATCCAACACTGTCTTTATCTTGGACAGCATCCGCCTCTCCGACACCACCTCGAGGGAGTCCAGCTCCATCCCCACAACATTACTGGCCTTACGGATTAGTTTATTAAGTCTGTTGGCATCTGCGACCCTCAGCCTGCTCCCCCAGCATGCAACAGCATAGAGGATCGCACTGGCCACAACAGACTCGTAGAAAATCCTGAGCATTTTCTGGCAGATGTTGAAGGACCTCAGTCGCCTCAAAAAATAGAGATGACTCTGGCCCTTCCTGTAAAGTGCTGTGGTGTTTTTAGCCCAGTCCAGTTTATTGTCAATGTGTACTCCAAGGTATTTATAGTCCTCCACAATGTCAACACTGACCCCCTGGATTGAAACAGGGGTCAAGTGTTTCCTGGTCTTCCTGAAGTCCACGATCAGTTCCTTGGTCTTTGCCACGTTGAGCTGCAGATGATTCTGCTCACACCACGTGACAAAGGAGTCGACCACAGCCCGGTACTCTGTCTCATCATCCCTGCTGATGCATCCAACCACCACAGAGTCATCAGAAAACTTCTGAAGATGGAGGTCTCTGTGCAGTGGCTGAAGTCTGTGGTGTAGAGGGTGAAGAAGAAGGGGGAGAGGACAGTCCCCTGTGGTGACCCTGTGTTGCTGATTACTGTTGCTGATACTGCAGTGTTACTAACACTGTACTCTCTTCCAGTCGGCTACAGTCGAAACACCAGCAGTGTGTCACCGCGAGGATATGTACCAAGCTCCACCCCCCAACAGAGTAACTATGGCAACACAGTCAGCAACAGCATGAATGGCTACGGCAACACAGGCATGCCAAACCTTGGGGTGGCAACATCACCCGGTTTCCTCAACGGGTCATCAGCCAATTCACCCTACGGCAGTAAGTATCAAGGTAAATGTACTACAGTACTACACCTACTACTACTAATACTCCTAGCAGTGCTACTACAACCACTACAAGGAATACTACTCGCACTAATTACACTAATCCCTGTAGTGCTGGTCCTCTATCTTTGAACTTAATCAGGCCCCATCTTATCTTAATGACCTTGTAGTACCATATCACCCTATCAGAGCACTTCGCTCTCACACTGCAGGCCTACTTGTTGTTCCTAGAGTATTTAAAAGTAGAATGGGAGGCAGATTGATTGTTGTTTTTTTCTCTGTATGTATTATTGTAGGGTCTACCTACAATACAAAGCGCCTTGAGGTGACTGTTGTTATGATTTGGCGCTGTTTAAATAAAACTGAATTGAATTGACTGGATAGTACATCATTCATGTAAGACAACAGAGCTAACCATGTTAACGGAGTGTAGTTTACTGTCCCATCACAGTTACTGGTTAAAATGGTTTCTGACCTGCTGTGTTCCAGTCGTTCCCTCCAGTCCCACCATGGCCGTCTCTAACTGTAACTCCTCGCATGGAGTTTTTTCCTTCTCGGCTGCCGTCAAACAGAAGAGCGCCTTTGCTCCCGTCGTTCGGCCGCCAGCTTCACCTCCTCCTCCACCCAACTGCTCCGCCAACAACGCCAATGGGCTGCAAGGTGAGACAGCATCTCCTTGAGTCTACAAATTAAAACTCCTTCTTTCCGAAGTCAGCAGAAGTGTTAGGGACAGAAAGAATACTTCCTGGGACTGAAGACATACTTTGATTGTAGTATGATCGAACCTGTGAATAACAAAGCTTGTGATTAAAAAGAAATAGTACATTCATATTTTTATATTTTGTTTTCAAATTCCTTCATGTCTTTATGTCTTTATGCATGCTCAATCATCCAGGTAAGTAAATCTCTGGAGTGACGAAACGTTTCTCCCACTGAAAACGTTTAACGATGAACAGAATCAACTTTTGGAGATTCATGTCTTTAAACATATAGATGTGGTGTAATTAAAGCGAGTGAGCCTCGAGAGTAACATGAAGCTGAACAGATGTTTGATTCAGTTTCATCTGCTCTTCTGTAAACAACCACATGTCTACAGACGAGTAAATGGAGTGAACACACACACACACACGCTGGGTCGAGGTGGGTAACCTGAGTCCTGTTAGTATTGCATGAAGAGTGACAGGCCAATGCATGTTTTATTCACTACAACCCACAGATACATCCTCTAAACACACATGCCCACATGCATTAAACACACACACACACACAGGAAGCACAGACTCTGGCAGCCAGTGTGTGTGATGTCAGTGTTTCTGACAGAGAGGTTTGTCGAGTGTTAAATATTCATGTTGCTCTCCGCCTTCGCTGAGGCAGAAAGGCCACAGTGTGTGTGTGTCTGTGTGTGTGTCTGTGTGTGTGTGTGGATCCATTTGCAGGGTGATGAGTAAATACAGTTTGAATGTTATTAATAGTTGCAGCTGCAGCAGCCAGAAACTGAGCATGAAATCAGTGATTCACCTTCAAACGAGCACCTGAGAAACAATTTCATCCTGACATCGTTTCAACGTGGTTTCTAATTATTATTACTGTTGTTGTTGTTGCTGTTATAAAATCATTTCATTTTAAAATCACTACTTGTGTTTTGTTTCTGTGAACATGTGCTTCATTTATCCCAGAACGTTTCAGTTTTTGTGATTGAAGGAGTGAAGCGTCAGTCTACAGACATGTGTGTGTGCGTACATGCGTGTGTGTGTGTGCGTACGTGCGTGTGTGTGTACGTGCGTACATGCATGTGTGTGTGCGTGTGTGTGTGTGTGTGCGTGCTTGTGTAATGAGCTGGTAAATTAAACTGCGGGCTGCTACATGCATTTTGTCGTTGACAGGAAGCTAATGAGGAATGATGTGTCATCATTTTCAGCTCAGATGTTTTTTAAAAACTCATCAGATTCTTTAAGGTTTTATTCGAGTCACAACAGGGACAGGTGGGTGGAGTCAGTCGCTTCATCAACAAACCATCCGTTTTGTTAACGGCTTATCCAACTTTAGGTTAGTTTGCATAAGACAAAGGAGGGCGGTGCGCAGAATCAAAGAAGCAAAGCTCACCTGAAATCAGAGGAAGGAGGCATCTCCTGATTATTTAAACTTTGTGGATCAAGTCCGACGGTCCTGAGACATTCCGGTGTGGAGGAAGGAAAACTGTACAATAAATAAACAGTTCATCATCAGGGAAGCATCATGTGACCTTTCCCTTTAACACACTGGTGAGGTTACTGAGGTCTGTGAAAGTTTAGTGCTCAGGATGGACAGTGGGCCTTCTTCTTCTTCTCCTACAACAAAGAGAGCAGATTTAGAGCTGAGCTCGCCGTGAAACGGGATGTACGTGGAAGGATTTGTAGCCATGACTCACTCTGGATTGGACGGGATTTTGTCTCCCCGGGGCATTTCCACCATCCTGGAGTCAGCTCACATCCTTCTGAATCCTGTTGCGTGTCTCCATCAATAACAGGAAAAATATCTGACTCACAAACCAGGACGGCATCATCAAAACCATTTTACCTGTCCAGGTGAAGTTTGACATGTGGCTACACACCTGACTGACACAGCCAAGGCTTACGTTTCATTTTACTCTAAAGCGTTCCTCATCTGAACGATGTAGCCCATCATCCTTCTGCTTTTACTGACACACACTTGCTCACTGTAGGCTTCCTGTGTGTGTGTCAGTGGTTGTCTTCTTCTACCGTGTGTCCTTTTATGAATACACGTCAGTGCCCTAATCCCCCCTCCTCTTCCTCTGCTCGTGTCACTGTCCTTGCTTCTGCCGTCCTCTCCTGTCTTCTTAAAATGTTTCACAGCTGAGGTGGAAAATGCAGCTTTGCTACATCCTGTAGTGTCACTGTAACGACTGTCGCTGCTGAAACCTGCGCTGGAGCATGTCGGAGGCTGTAACCAGAGCGCAACGAATAATTCAAACTCATGTGAGACAGAAAAGGTTCCTCTGGAAACACGTGGAGCGTTAAATCTGCTCAGTTTGAATGTGGAACGTGTTTTCGTACAGTGAGCAGAGGCTGATGGAGAGGTTCACAGCTCAGAGTGTAAAACTCTTCCTTCACAGCACTTTTAGTCTACATGACTCGTCCAACTGACCATTGACGCTTCGATGAACCGAGAGCAGCTGTGGGTTCAGTATCTTGCCCAAGGTCACTTTAACACACAGAGACTGAAGGAGCCAGGACTCAAACCACCAACCTTCTGATTACTAGCCAACCTGCTCTACCTGCTGAGCTAGAGCCACCCCAGGCCGACAGTTCAACGAGATAGCAGCATAAAAGCAAAGGCGCATAAGATTTCATCGTGCATGTCTCACAACTTCCTGAAAAGATTTAGAGATCAATTAAAACCGCCGCCTCCTCTGACTAACCGCAGGGCGCTCCTTTCAGGCGTGCAGAGGCCAAGTGGAGACTGTCCTGTAGTCTGACCAATCAGAAACAGAGATTCTGTTGGGACATCATGGATGCTACGAGCTAAGCATGAGAGGAACCATCTGATTGGTTATCAGCTTACAGGTCACAGCAGCATCCTGATGGTTTGGGGGGAGGAAGGACCAAAACTGTAGGTTTAGGACAAACATCTGCAGACGATGAACAAACCTGGACTCCATTACTGAGCTGAGTACAGGCCAGACCATCACTCACTGAAACATCTGGATTAAAAACATGGTGTGAGCAAAGCTTTATTCAAACATGAGCAAAGTAGCAAAGTTTTGTTGTGGAAGTTGTTTAAATAAAGTGCAAACGCTCAGCGAGTGGGTTTAATCACATGCTGCAGAGAGCGCTCTGGTCAAACGCCAAAGCGGCCTCTGAAGATGGGCGCTCACGTCTTATATATGACCTATACCTCCCAGCTCAGCTCATCCTTGAACCTTCCCCCCAAGGAGAATTACGACCAGCCGTCACCTCTCTTACACGCAGTGCCTGGATGTCTCTGACCACATATAAGAATAGAATAGAATAGAATAGAATAGAATAGAATAGAATAGCTCTTTATTGTCATTGTTACAAAAACAATGAAAGGCAGTTTGGCATCTCTCCATGTGTGTAAAGTTCACAATAGCATAAGCATTTACACAACAACACAGACAGTGTTGGCCTCATACAATGGCCCCGCTGTGAAGCTGTGATAAACACAAGGCCCACTTGTGATACTATCCTACATGCGTACAACTACGTGATAAAGTGATGCTACTATTACTAAAGTGATATTGTCAAAACATGTGATCAACACATAGAATAAAGAAATTTCCACACCTGATGTTTGCTCTGCAGGTGTCACACCTGGCTGTCACTCAGTAACACACATCATTTCTGTTCTATGTTTATAATTAATGAATTCAAACCTCGTCTCTCTGCAGCCATGTCCGGCCTCGTTGTTCCTCCCATGTAGAAAACCTTCCTCCTCGTTCCTCACCTGTCTCCTCCCCCTCAGCCACGAGCACTAATCACCTCAGAGGAGGAGGGACCTGTGGCCTAAGGAGGCGGGGCCTCCGGCAGCAGCCAGTCGTCTGCGACTGGGCCGAGCCTCTAAGAAGAACCTGAGAAGGACTTTTTGTAGAGCAGCTTTCTGCGGGTGCTTTCAGCTGTCTGTAATTATTCTGATGTTATACTCTATGTTTGGGGGCGGGGTCATTCAATGTAAAAACTGTGATGTCACATCTGAGACTTGACTTCACTTAGTCTGCTTGTGATGTAATCTTAGTTGAAGAAATGGGAATCTAAAGAGGAGTGAGATTAAAGGCTTCAAATTACAGGACACAGTTATCAGTGTAATTCAGGCCTGTCGTACCTGGCAATCGGGGTGCTGATGGTGCCCTTCATCAGCACCCCGATGAGGAGCAGACAATGACTGTGACATGATAAACACCTCTGAAAGCACCTGAGTTCAGGTGAACCTCAGTGGGGGGAGGCAAAACACTCCCTGTTTTTTAAAATAATCCAGGACATCACATCATCAAACCTTTGCCAACCTTTAGCCAAACTGAAGTCTCATATTTGAAGAACATTTCAGAAAAGAGAGATGAACACAGAAGCAGCAGCACTGATTTTAGTTGGGCTGAAGGTTCAAGGGAGGTTCCTGTTATTTCTGCTGCTGCCAGACTCAGAACAGGGGGAACGAACAGGAAGCATAGCTATGAAATGCTCCTTCCACTGAGAATTCACTAAAATCTGTTGCAGTATCCGGCGGCGTCCGTGTTGCCATGAACAGTGTTTATTTTATCAGAAATTGCGGCAGGAATAATTTGAGGCCTTTAATCGTTTCAGTAACCTCAGCACATAAACTTCTGACCTCTGAAAGCACAACGATAAAACAATAAATGAAAAATATCAGTTTGTCCCTTGAAGTCCCGCCCTTCTTCTTTTAGCCCCGCCCTTGTACGTCTGTATTTTTTTTTATGCTTGCGCTGTTAAAAAAAAAAAAAAATCCTGCATCCTGATACGCTACTGTGACTGTCTGTCTTCTTGTTCAGAGTTGTCTTTTTAACCGTAGCTCCTCCCACAACCCCAAAGCCCATCCCATTCATTCAAGCCCCGCCCCATGTGTTTTTCTCTGTGGGTTTTGTGATTTTTGCCAAAGTTGTAGCTGGCTGAATATTTATACGTCACTGTGGTTGATCACGCTGCCCCGCCCGTCACCAAAATCACGAGGGAAACTCTTTTGTAACATACAGATTATAAATATGTATTTATATCTGAGATTGTTTTGTATAAATGTCAAATCATGTCGTCTTCATGGGGTTTTAGACATGTGTGTGTATGTGGTGTTGCCACACTGAAAAACAGCCATCGTTTTGTATTAAAAAACAAAAATGAATGTCTTCACACATTTATAGTGCTGTCAATCAAAGCTGACGTCCAATCAGCTCCACTCGTTTGGTTTCAGTTGTTTTTAATGTAACTCTTGTTCACTGACTGTTTGGCTGTTTGGAAATGATTTCTTCACAGTGAATAAAGACAGCAGGTTGCTCTGATCGACTCCAGCGCTTTCTTCAAATAAAAGACAAAAACAAGCCAGTCAAAGCTGAGCATGTCAAATAAAATCAACCAATCACTGCAACGTGCTTAAACCTAATATTCAAGGTCAGCCTCTCCACACAGTAAGATCTCATTATATCCAGGAGTAGTGATGCAGACTGAGCTGCAGAAATAAACCAGCCTGATGTAGCAGAGGAGAGAAGCACGCTCATGTTTATGAGGTCAGAGAAGAATAAATGTGTTTGTGCATAACACGATTGTTGGTGGCAGAAGAAGGAACGAAACCAGCTGTGTCCAGGGTAGGTTTGGTCCCCTAACATACCACCATCCTGCCTCCAGCCTAAACAGGAGTCCTTATCCCCCTCGTCCATGTTTTAAACCGGGGTATCCAACTCCAGGCGTCAAGGGCCACCGTCCTGCAGGTTTTAGAGCTCACACTGGGCCTACACACCTGAGTCACATGATTAGTTCATTACCAGGCCTCTGGAGAACTTCAAGACATGTTGAGGAGGTCATTTAGCCATTTAAATCAGCTGTGATGGACCAAGGACACATCTAAAACCTGCAGGACACTGGCCCTCGAGGCCTGGAGGTCCCCACCCCTGGTTTAAACAGTCAGAGTCAGACAGGACATCTTTGTGCTGCCGTGGTAGGTTATCTGGCTTCTTTCACCTCCCTCTCTTTACCAGGTAAAAGTGTTTAAGGAGCACCTGAGACCACAGGTAGGGTTGTTCTCTATCACCTCCTCTTAGGTGCAGACGATCACACTCAGTGGTCTGTTAGTCTGGAATGCAGAAAAGATGACGATCCAAAGTTCAGCTCAGTGTTCAACAGTGTTGGTCAAGTTACTTGAAAAAAGTAATCAGTAGCTAATTACTGATTACTTCCCAAAAAACGTAATCCCGTTACTTTACTGATTACTTATTTTCAAAAGTAATTAATTACTTAGTTACTTAGTTACTTTTTAAAAACACGTTTTACAACCTGAATAGGTGATAAAGTGATAGATCTTTCAGCCCAATTCTACTTTTTCTGCATAATCCATCATACAAAATGTAATCAAATGGAAAAGTCTCTTTTTAAAACTTGTTTTATTAGTTTTAATCTTTTAACTTTATGCATCAAGCAAAAATTTAATTATCTGCAACATTCTCTGACTGGAAGAAATTAGTTTAACATTTAAACCTATTTTCTGCACATTCCAGCACATAAAATAAAATATTTTGTGTGTTTACACTCAGTCTTTCAAATAGATGCAAGTAAAACACAGCAGAAAATAAATAAAATCAAAGACTAGCGGTCCTGTTGCTCTATTTTCACCTGTAAAGCAGGAGTGGGGCAGGCGGAGGTTTACCCTGGTGCAGGTGAGCCGCAGCGGTCAGTGGAAGAATCCGCGAGTTTCTCTGTGAGTTTCCCACTACGTGGCAGCTACTCGGTGCTTGCTCGGGCGTTTGGGGGTTTTTCGCTGTAAAAAGAAGTTTTCTTCCCACACACAACGGACACTAATGTTTTTGTCACTTTTTATGGAATCAAACTCAAAGTAAGGTCAGTACTTCCACGCTTTAAACGCTGCAAGCTCATACTCTCTCCGCACTCGATATATGATCCATTGTTGATCTGCACACAGCTGTTGTCACCAACGTCGCACTCGCTTACGTCACTGTCATGAGACATTCTCGCAAAAAAATCAAGGTTTTAGTAACGCAGCAACGCAGCGTTCCTACGGGAAAGTAACAGTAATCTAATTACCTTTTTTGCTTACTTTACTCATTACTCGAAAAAAGTAATCTGATTACCATTACTGCCCATCTCGGCTGTTCAGATTACCAAGTAGTACAGCTCCCTAAGATTCAGGTGAAAGTGATTATTCCTGAAGAGCAAAAGAGAGGTAAATCTGTCAAAACGCCGTAATGAACCAAGGCAACAAGTATTAATCTTTAGTTTCAGCACCATAAAATGCTGACATCTTTTAGACATGTATGTGTTATTTATATTTTATCATAGTTTATTTCTGCCTGAATGAAGTCACAGAATGGTGGTATGTTTTAGATGGTACTACAGTTACATGTGCCCCAAATAGGACTTATTTTGGGCACATCTGTGCGGAGCAGCGACCAGGAGAGGTAGCTGGGCAAAAAAGAGGTTCAGCTGGAGGAGACACACTGCAGACCTTCGCAGGTGGATAGCCATCAGGTATGCTGGTTGATAGCAGGTCAGGTGAGTGCCACACCCACAGATACACAGGAAGAAATAAGGACTGCAGGAGACTGCCAGTCAGTAAACGACTTTACAGCCAATTTTATATGAATCTGAGTTTATAATCTGAGAATCTGAATCTTACTCTAACCCTCATTTTTGGCTATAAGACGTTGCAACAAGCGGTATTACGGCATAGCACACCTAGAGGAGGTCACTTCTCACTATTGCGGCAGGAGGACTTGTGTGGTCTTGCTGTAGGTAGACCTCCTGTTCTACCTACCTGACTAGCCTCCAAGTTTTCCGGTTAACTTCCAAGTTGCACATCCGCTAAACCTGCTGGCTGCCCATACCTCACCAGACCTCTGTTACAACGTTTGGGAATGTCAAGTCTATTCTTTCTTTAGTTCCCTGCAGGAAGGAATCTTGGAAACGGAGTGAGGTAATTGTGGTATAGAATAGAATAGAATAGAATTCAACTTTACTGTCATTGCACACGTCACAAGGCAACGAAATGTAGTTTGCATCCATCCAGAAAGTGCTTTAGCTCTAATATAGATATATTACAGAAATGTGTCTGTTATAGGTGGGTACAAAATATGGGTCTAATATGGGTATGTTACAATGTACACCGTATGAGGGTATGTTATGAATATGCTATAAGTATGGACAGGCTGTAGCGAGTGTACATCTGCATAATAACAATAATTGATGTCAGTGGTTTGTACAATATGGCAGGAGTACATGAAACTCAAATTTTGGAGGTTAATAACTCACCTGAAGCCGTTTTGTGTTAAACCAGCCTCACAAATACAGAGAATTCATCTTCAGCTCTGCTGTGCAGAAATGCTGCAGTTTCATGCATCTGCCTGTTTGTGCCTAACTGTACCTACAGCAATCCAACAACCTCCAGTTTAGCCTCTACAGTGTCACATGGGGTTGAGAACAGGCCCCATGGTTCAGGGTATCCCCAAGAAAATGTTATTCGAATTTACAAAATTGCAGAGTTCACTTTTTTCAAGATAAGATAGCCTTCATTAGCTGGACAGTGGGAATATTCACATTATAGCAGCAAAATTAGAGGAGGCATATGTACACAATTTTTGTTAATGGAATCTTCCTGCTTAAAGTCTGTAGTCTGTAGTCCTGACAATCTTAAAACTGTTTCATCTCACAGCGTTAAAGGAGTCTGATGGGTTTCTCGTATAGCCAGAGTGAGAGCTGTGTCTGTTTGCTCGTCACAGATTCAGACATGCCGCTTATGATCTTAAAGCAAAGGATCTAAATCAAGGACAGGATCTCCAGGCACAGCAAGGATGAGGGGAATAGTCTGGGAATACCAGACTCAAGTTTCTGCAGATAAAGTAATGGCAAAGTTGGTTTACAAGAAAATCAGCCCCTTGGTTTGTTCATGAGCTCTGGGTTGTTACCAAAACTACGAAGCAGATGGGATAGAGTCTGCAGGGTGGCTGGGTTTAACCTTTAAGGCAGGGCAAGGAAACTCCACATTCAGAGGGAGCTTGAAGTAGCTAGATGCCTCACATCAGATATGAGGTTGTAAGGACATCTGATCAGGATGAGCTCACCACTCTCCTACCTCCGGTTCTGTGCATGTACAGGTCAGAGGAGACTCCAGGGGTTGAGCAGATGCTGGTTGAAAAGATAAAAGAGATCATCACTGAGTTTTGGAAGGAATGAGTTCATCTACCCCATCCTGAATTCTCCTGTAGAGACAGTCAGCAGTGTGTCCACCTCCACCTCAGTGACATGGACTCTAAATACTACCAGCATCTTCAAACAGAGGATGAACAGAGGTCACATTCAAAGGAGGAACTTTCCTGACCTTACAGGAAAAGCATTCATAATCATTGGAACTGAACTTCCCAAACATCGGAGAATTCTCTGTCTCAGAGCCATTACCTCAGCCTCTCTGCACCAGCAGCACCTTCACCCACTCCATCCGCTCCAGAGACGGCTTCTTCCTACAACTAAACCGCGTACATCACTGGAGTCTGCTGGATGGTTGTGTTTGCACGCCCACCACGCCTGTGGTATAGCGTTTCTCTGTACTGTGTCTGTCGCTGTATTTGCCGTATTGATTCCTCTGCACCTTGTGCTGTATGTTACTCCGTTATAATCTCATTTATGTGAATGCAGAGTCAGACCAGAGCTGGTGAGTTTTGGTTCGTCGCCGTCACTCAGAGATCAGTGAGATCCTCTAATTATTATTTATTATTTTGAACTCATCCATCCTGTGATGCTGACTTTTTCTACAGCTGTCACTTTAACCATTTTTTTTCATGCAGAACAAGTCTGTGTCGTTAACAATGTAAATCATGTGACGCTGCCTCTCTTATCATTTGTTTTTTCATATCTTCTGCTGCTTTTCTCCTATTCTGTTAAAAAGTGATAATTAAAATCTGTTTTTTGGTGCTGAGGACAGAAACTAGAGGAAGCGATTAATGAACTTTTATTAAACAGCTCTGTTCCCTCAGCGGTCACAAAAGCACAAACAGGATTTGATTAAGATAAATCACTGATAACCCCAAAACCTCATTATTACACAGACTTTTATTTATTTCTCTTTGATTTCACCTCTCTTTATTTTTTATTTCCCTCCAGAAGAGTCACAGTCACAGCTTCCTTGTTTTCAGCTGTGTGAATATTTCTCTGCATGCTTTCTGACGAGTGCTTTCGTAAGCTCCACCCAACTCTTTGTACCTGTATTTTGGGTGGGTACCTTTGGTAAGCTGTGGGAACAAGTCATTGTTTGAGCTGCTAAACCTTTCTGTGGTGGTCCAGCTCATTCTCAGCCTCAAGGCTCTCCATTCTCGTACGACACCTGACCTTCAGGGTTATGGTGCATATGGCAGTTAGGACATTTGCATTGTTACTGGTGTGAAGAAGAACCCAACCACAATCTTTCCATAAGTCTAAAACAGCTGTTTTCAGCACCTAAACCTGAGGCCCATCTTCCCACCCTCCACAGATCATCTGCCCCCACGACTCCTATCGATGGAGGCCGCCTCCTATCCTCCTCTGTCACACCAACCTTCAGCATGTCTTCCTTCACTACATCCACGAACCTCCTCTGAGGTCTTCATGTAATGTTACTTTTCCATGACTAAAGTTACAGCGGTCAGTGTTTCAAGGTACAAAATGATAACACCTCGTGTCATGTTCATGGTATGTGTGGGTCTACCATCTTCACATATCTACTATAAACCTCATTTGTTTCTCAGTGATCAGACAGGGTGATGTAAACCTGGCCTGTGGTAGGTTCCCAGTGTGAGTAGCATCCATTCAACAGGCTGATCAGTTAACTGAGCAGCATCTGCACTGAATGACTCTGAAGTATCACAGCCAGGAGAGGTGATAAGAAATAAGAGCAAAGGATCATTGTTGTAACATCAGACTGACGTTAAACTGATTTGTCCACCCGTTCATTCACCATCAGTGACGCCCTGCCATGGAAACTACCCGCTGTTGTTTCAGTCTTCTGGTCAGTTTACATCAGATGGCTCGTTTTTAGATTTCTGTGAGTCTTCAGAGGTCAGGTGCATTGTGGGAGATATGTGTGCGGTGTTTTGATCTTTCACTGCCGTGGTTATGATGACTCAACCGTGGCTTCACATCCTGCCGGGGACCAGGCGACCTTTGACCTCTGAGAAAGTGGTAACTGACTTGTATTAAAGGAACAGTTCAACATTTTAAAGTCCTGTTGTTTAAATGTTGAACTGTTCCTTTAAAAAGACTACAGACTTGTGTGTGTGTGCATGTGAACTGTCTCGCACACACACACACACACACACACACACACACACACACAGAGCTCTGGGGGTCTCCCTGAGGACCTGATTGAGAGCAGGGAGCTATGGTTGCCATGGCAGCGGCAGCTCCCCTCCTCCATCACCACTCGTTTTCTGTCTTTCATTGTTTGTATCCCTTCTTTCTTTTGTTGTCCTCTCTGCTTCCTGCAGATGTCTTTGTGTCACGATGCATTCAAAGTTTCCCACAATGCTTTGTGAAACGTAGCGTCCGGCCACCGGTCGCTAACACTCATACGTCAGCTGAGAGGAGCAACGCTTCAGGGCGTTTGTTCTGTGTGGGATAGCTGTACTGAAACACCATCTGCAGTGAACGCCTCGGCGTGGAGGGAGAGCTGGGTGGAGGCGGGTTGCAAAGCAGCAGGCAACAGCAGCTGAAGCAATTTATATAACCCCCACCTTCAGATGTGCTGAAGACCACCAGCTGATGTGGGCTGAAAAAAGCAAAGAAGACAACAACACTCAGACCCCCACCCTCAGACCTCCACCCTTGGGTTGGTGTCAAAGTGAGAGCTGAACTCCAGAGCAGCTGCTACAGGAAGATAAAATGATTGGCTACATTCAGACTGACCCGTCTGTTCAAAGCCAATAGCAGCTCATTATTCTTAGAGTGCTTGCTTTATTACACCAGATGTCCTGGGGTGGAGACAACACGGAGAATATCACATTTCATATTGTATATAGGTTTCAAACGCGTTGTTCAGAGAGTGAGAATTTGAAAATAAAAGGAGAATATTTAGAACTTTTAATTCTCTCAGCCTGAGGATCATTACAGGAAACACCCCAGCATGGATGGGATGTAGGGTTTCTGTAAGCGAACGAATGATTCTTTAAAAAGATTAAACGTGTGTTACTTACTCTGAGAAACACACTGAGGAGGACGACGAGGATGTTGGACTGCTCTTCATCCCGCTGCTGCACTGTTTAAACCTGTTCGTCCGGGTGATGCGTGCAGGTGTGTGCGTCTGCTCGTTGTGATGAATGCGTTGTTTACTTGCTGCTTCACACAACAGGAAGTGGAACTCTGCTGACTTCATGCTGAACACCTAAACGCTTCTCTCAGACTGATGCTCTCCATTACTGCTGATCAATGCTCGACCTATTGATTAGCCCGCTATTGATCAGCAGGCATCAACACACTCTGCGTCAATGTGTGTGTCTGTGACCTGTCTCACCTTGTCTAATCGTCCAATCAGGTTGTTTACATCAGCTGCTAACACAGACAAAAGGTGTGCGTATACGTGTGTCCCACAGCCACATCCAGCTCGTTAACCCACCTGTTTCTACTTTAGAGAGTCGATTGGATCATCCAGAGTCACGTGACTTGCCTTTATGGGCGAGCTCAGAGAAGCCTTCTGACCTGTCTGTGGCTCCAAACTCCTTCCCAGAGTGATTTCTGTGTCATCCTGAGGACAGTGAAGGCAGCTCAGCAGACTGTGAGGAGTTCAGGTGGCTCCTTGGAGGGTCGTGATGCTGACCACGTGACTTCCTCTAATAAGACTAAGAACAAAATAACTGAAGGACGGAAACGCGTTGTTGTCTTTGCTTCCTTCGGTTGACCAACCCTGCAACTGCTCCAGTTTCAGTTTTCATCATTTTGGAGCACAAAGGTTTTTCTCTTTGTGATGTTCGAGCTTCACTGATTGATGATCCTGAGCTCTGAACTGTGCTGCCGATAAAGAGGAGAAACTTTTCCCATCAACCCTTTCTCACCTCTTAGAAGAAATGATTATTGATCTACAGCTGTTGCTGTGGTAACACACAGTGGACAGCTGGGGTCAGAGGTCAGAGCACGTTACCTGCGTAGTCTGTATTAAAAAAGAATTAGCAGCAGCTGCATGTGAATCCAAACTTGGTTTCAGTTTGTTTTCACACCTGTGTTACAACGACGTGTCCTAAAAACCAAATTACGATTTCCATTTATGCTCATATTTTCTGTAGCTGTATCTGTCACAGCCAGGAGGCAGTTTGTTTACACAAACACCGGAAAATGCTTTACACAGCGCACGGGGCTGGGGCGGGGCTTCACTGAGTACGCCGCGTTCCAAATTATTATGCAAATGATATTTTTCTCTGTTTTTCCTAAATAGTCGATTCAAATGACAGTCGGCATAATTTTTGAGTCATTGACCAATAGAGTATAACTCAAATGTTACTGAACAAAACTCCCAATGAAAACAATGTTTTTCAAAAATACAAAACTTAAAATGCTCTGTTCCAAATTATTACGCACACAGTTTCAAAAGATTTGATAGGTTGTAGAGAATTGAAAATGGTCATTTGTTGATTTTGCAGCATTAGTAGATCAATTTTACTGAAATCAAAAGTTATTTCAATCAACTTGAATGTCGTTATAGCCTCCCAGAGCTGCTGTTTGGATGTGAACGGCCTCCCACCCTCACAGATCTTTTGCTTGAGGATGCTCCAAAGGTTCTCAGTAGGATTGAAGTCAGGGAGGAATGGGGACCACTCCATGAGTTTCTCTCCCTTTATGCCGATAGCAGCCAAGGATGCAGAGGTGTTTTCTCTCTTTCTACCATGGAAGAAAGTGGTCAGTCAGAACCTCCACATACTTTGCAGAGGTCATTTTCACACCTTCAGGGACCCTGAAAGGCCCGACCAGCTCTCTCCCCGTGATTCCGGCTCAAAACTCCACCTCCTTGCTGATGTCACAGCCTTGTTGGGACATGGTGGCCATCCACCAACCATCCACCACTGCAGCCATCTGGACCAATCAGGGTTGCGCTGCACTCATCAGTGAACAGGACTGTTTGAAAATTAGTTTTAATGTAGTTCTGGGCCCACTGCAGCCGTTTCTGCTTGTGAGCATTGGTTAGGGGTGGCCGAATAGAAGGTTTATGCACAACTGCAAGTCTGTGGAGGATCCTACAGCTTGATGTTGGCAGGGCTCCAGAGGCACCAGCAGCTTCAAATATGTGTTTGCTGCTTTGTAACGGCCTTTTAGCAGCTGCTCTCTTAATCTGATGTATTTGTCTGAAACCTTCATCATTGTGCCTTTACCTGCACGAACCCATGTGTGCTCTGACTCACAAATCTCTTAACATTACGGTGATCACGCTTAAATTTTCGTGAAATATCTGAGGTTTTCATTACGTGTCCAAGGCATTCAACTATTTCACGCTTTTCAGCAGCAGAGATCATTTTTCCTTCCTATATTGCTTGAAAATGGTGGTCTGCTTAATAATGTGGAACATCCTTCTTTAGTAGTTTTTCCTTTAATTGGGCTCAGCTGGCAAACTAACAATCACAGGTGTCCTGAGACACAATTCCATCCATGGGTTTAATTGAAAAACAACTTATTTAATCTTTATGAGACTTAAACACAATTTTCATAATAATTTGGAACGCGGCGTAGTTCAACAATCCAGCGACGACTGAAAGCCTGCCACTACCTTCAGCAGTGACGATGATGAGCTCATCAGACACAGGTGGGTGATTTCTTCCAGGTGCAAGGAGCCAAGGGTGGGAACCCAGAATGAGTCCTGACCACCAGCTCAGATACAACAAAAACACATGGGCACACTACAGAGGAGAGATGGAAACAAAACCTGGTAAAGTCAACAGGAGAGCATTGTATCGGAGAGTTTATGGATCTTCTCTCTTGACTCTTTTTCAGTTCATCCATCAGTGTCGCAGGAGCCTGTCGCAGCTGTCTTAGGGCGAGAAGCAGGGTACACCCTGGACAGGTCGCCAGTCTGTCAGATATATGTTTCTATAATTTTAGAACATATCTTGGTCAAAAATGACTCCAAGGTTCCTCACAGTGTTACTGGAGGCCAAGGTAATGCCATCCAGAGGAAGAATCTGCTTAGATACCATATTTCTAAGCTTTTCAGGGCCGAGTACAATAACCTCAGTTTGATCTGAATGAAGAAGCAGAAAGTTAGCGGCCATCCAGGTCTTTATGTCTTTAAGACATTCCTGCAGTTTAACTCATTGGTGTGTGTTATCTGGCTTCATGGACAGATAGAGCTGGGTGTCATCTGCATAGCAGTGTAAATGTATGCTATGTCTTCTAATGATGCTGCCTAAGGGAAGCATGTATAATGTAAACAGAATTGGTCCTAGCACTGAACCCTGTGGAACTCCATAATTAACCTCAGTGTGTGGAGAGGACTCTCCATTCAGGACATGACAAATTATTAATGTGGAAATATGAGCTAAAATCCTCTGCAACATCAATGCTCTGAACATGTTACAGTAACATTAGCTCAGCTGTCATACGTTACAGCGATGTTTGCATTGGTCAGTAACTTGACTGCAGTGTTGCACAAAAGTCTCAGTGTGGCTATTTTGTCTTTAAAGTTTTTCTGGCCCACAGTTTGAGAGCAGTGCTGTCATAGCGCTACCAGCTGGACTTTTCTGTAATCAGTTATTATGATATGGAACAATGACATCAGGTGATGTGTTGTAAGAAATCAGACTATCCCAAAACAAACCAAACAAAAACCCTGAAGTGTGACAGCGTTGGAATGCTGCCAATCACCTACAGAGAAGCTCAGATAAACTGGTGCCAGCAATATTTTCCCCAGTAAGTAACTACCAGAATCTTTAAACTGATCCACAGATCACAGTTTTCAATCATATAATTACACAAAATACTGAATATTTAAATAGTGAGACTTTTCTCAATAAAATATATTTACAACAACCTTTGGTTCCACATGAGATGTGAAGCCCCTCCTCCTTGTGCACCTGGATATGAATCATCAGGTAAACAAATCCATCTTTTATTTGTCAGGGAGAGTTGAACCACATTAGCAGGCGAGGCTCTGCAGTCTGAGCTTCCTCTTTAACTCAGTGGAGCTCTGACACCACACAGGGGTCACCTGATCTTCAGTTTATTTTAACCAAAAGTAGAACTTGTGCTTTAAGTCCGGCAGCGTGTAGGACACATAGCTCATTCTACTAGATGGTATCAGGACGCTGATGCCGAGCAATGGAAAAGAAAATAGAAGCACATTTGGAGCTTTACTGTGAGGCTCCCGCAGGCTGAGCTCGACTTTAGTTTGTAGATTGTAGGATTGTTTTCCTCATGCGAGCGGCGTGTTTACAGCAGCGTGGCATGCAGCGGCCTCCTCACCACGTGGCGTTTATCGCATGGACGCACACAGAGCGAGGAAGCAGTCGGAGAAAGTTCAGCCGCTCGCTGCTTTGACTCCATCCCACAGAGACTCCAGCTCAACCAGTTTAACTCTCAGATAAACTCAGACTGCAGATCAATCAGCCAATCGGTTCGCTGAGTCCGCACCTGCCCTGTCTCCGTGACGACTGTGGCTGTAAACACAGTCAGGGAGGGGCATCCCCGGGGAGTGGCCATGTTTATTGATTAAACTAAAACAAGACAAACAAAGAGACAAAACAAACTAATTACCTGCAAACAAACGTGAGCGCTAACGAGGCTTAACGAGGTCACACTCTGTTTACACTCAGTGTGTGTGTGTCTGTGTGTGTGTGCGCGTGCGCGTGTGTGTGTGTGTGTGTGAGCTTGTGCTAACAGCATGTAGCGACATCAAGATAACGTTCCATCACACACACACAGAGGTGAATAATTGATGGCTCAGTATGGTGGAGCTAAAACACTGTCTGCCTTTAACAAAACAACGTGTGTGTGTGTGTGTGTGTGTGTGTGTGTGTGTGTGTGTGTGTGTGTGTGTGTGTGTGTTGAATAAAATATCAGCTGTCATGTCGACAGATGAATTATGAATCAACACATTATGGAGACGCTCCGTCAATCACACACAGAAACTCACACTGAGAACAAATGTGACCCACAAACCTGCTTTTAGTAAGAAAGGAAGAGTGGGAAAGAAGGAAGGAGTGAAGGAAACAAGAAGGATGTAGGGGAAGGAAGAAGGGGTGGATGTTGAGAAAGCAGAGGTGAGGAAGGAAGGAAAGGAGGGAGGAAGGAGGGAATAAAGGAAGGAACAGAGAAAAAAAGCAAACGAGGTTTGAAGGACACAAGGATGTACAGAAGGAGACAGAGAGTCGGTCAGAGAGGAGATATTAATAACAATAACTGAATTTACTGCAGACAACACAACAGTGTGTGTGTGTGCATGTGTGTGTGCATGTGTGTTTGCGTGCATGTGTGTGTGCATGTGTGTTTGCGTGCATGTGTGTGTGCGTGCATGTGTGTGTGCATGTGTGTGTGCATGTGTGTTTGCGTGCATGTGTGCATGTGTGTGTGCATGTGTGTTTGCGTGCATGTGTGTGTGCATGTGTGTGTGCATGTGTGTGTGCGTAATTGTGTTTCATGGAGTCTAAATATGATCCATGTCTGTTGTCACGGTGACAAGTGACCGATTATCATCCTGCCTTTCTAATATCAGGCTGAAAACACGCACACACACACACACGCACACACACGCACACACACACACACACCCTCAGAGTTCAGGTTAATCTAATGTAGGCCGGGCTGAGGCAAACACGGCTCATATGAGAGAGAAGAGGAAGAAAAATGAGAGCAGAGACGCAGAAATGATGAAACGCGACTTCCTGTTGTCCTCGCTGATCCTGGGGACGCTCCGACACCTGTCTCACCTTTACCTGCTCCCCTGACGGGACCCAGTCAGGGTCGATAAAGTTTATCAGTTTTATTCAGAAAGAGCCACAAACAGGCGCTGAAGCTCTTTTAAAACACATTCATAGAAAAACGTCAGTGTGGGATCTGCGGTTACATCACTGGGTAGCTTGAGTTCATGACGCTGTTAATAATTATTGATTAATAATTGGCTTGCGTCCATCAGTGTTATCTGGATGATCTTTTAAAGCTGCTGTATTAATAAAAATGGTGACTAAATATCTTTGGACAGCTGATATGAAGCTGAGCTTTATGATCTGAAGACACATGTAAACAGGCCGAGGACAGCAATCTGAGCAACTGCCTTGCATCGCCGGCAGCGTTCCCTCCACACCTGTCCAAACATCATGGGAACTGTACTGGTTCAAACTTAAGAGGCTCTGAGAAGAAGATCTGGCATGGCTAAAGATCATGTGAGGTCCTACAAAGCAGCTCTCAGGCCAAAACTCATCATCACTCTTCCCTCATTCACCAGCAGCAAAGTCATCCCAGACTGCTGTTCTCCACCATCAACCGACTACTTCACCTACTTGATCCACCTCATCCTCCAGGTGCCACTGACCTGCCACAAGTTCCTGCACTGCTTCCAAGAAAAAGTTATTGCCATCCATCAGCAGCTTCTGGCACCTGTACATCAGTTTCAGGATGTCATTCCCTCTATGGCACAGAGGCCTGAGGGTACCCCATCCCCCGGAAGGGGCCCAGCCGGGCCACAGGCGCCAATCGGCCACCAGGAGTGAGCCGGTACATACATGAGCGCCCAGCCCCAGTCGACAAGGACCACCAACACACCAACGTCTGAGGGCATCAGCCACCGGCAGGGAGTGTGGTGAGGGGAGATAGGCCTCCGTACTTTGGAGGGCCTGAGATGTACCCAGAGAGGTTGAGTCTAAGACCCAACCTGACATATAGACACAGACGAACAGGCACACGCGGACACAAACGTGCATTCCCACCCCCATATGCACAACCAAATACTCGGCACTCACCCAACGTGTAGACAGACACAAATAGACACTGCACAGACAGTCGCACTCCCCAAACATACTCTATATCCCAGGTCCGGGTACCCCGCCCCCAGAGGGGCAAGCCGCACCTAGACCCAGGAGGTGTAACCCTTCTCTCTGGGGTGGAGGCAAGCGGACCACCTCCTTATCTGCAGTAGCAGGGAGGCCCCGCATCCCAGACCCCAGTCTGACGGCCAGCACCTCCTCCCAGCCCCCCAGCCCCGACGGTTAACAGAACGGGGGTGAGTGAAGACCCCAAACTTTGAACTTTGAATTTGAATTCTTCAGTTACTCAAGCTTCTCGCACCGTGCTTGTGCCACACAAACATCTCATCATGCTCATTTACACTGCTGAAGCTGACCAGCAGTTTCCAGGCATCTCCGGCTGACTCCAGGTGTTTCCAGGGGGTTTTCTCTGTTCTATTCCCAGGTTTGCTTGCGTTTTGTTCACATCCCGTCACATGTAATAACCAACTTTAACACTGACTCCTCACTGTTATGAACACCTGACTTATAAGAAAGCACGAAAAAGATGTGATGCTGAGTCTTGTTAAAATGATCAAATGATCCAGGAGTGACGGGTCGACTTCAGGATGGACGTTTTTCTCTCTCGCAGTCCAAAATGAATCTGTCATTCATAAATAAGACCTCACACAGGCCACAGAGATTATTGATCAGGTATTGATCGATGTGTGCGAGCACTGCTGTTCTGAGGCTGGAGATATTGATGAGGTCTTGGTGATCAGGTGGGGATGGGGCTGATGTGGGGGTGGGAGTGGAGACAGAGGTAATGAATATTATCTAATGGATTTTCTTTGAATGGAAAGCAATTAAAACTCAACATCAACACCATTAACCCCGAACACACACACACACACACACACACACACACACACACACACACTGGCTGCTAATCCTGGTTAAATTAATGAGAAGAAAGTTAATTTGTGGGTTTGACCCTTTTTGCACAGAAATAAGGATTACATACAACAATGCAACACACACACACACAGTTACAGACACACACAGACACACACACAGAAACACACAGACATACACTTCAGCAGCTTTTAGTATACAACACAGCACTTTGATCTTCCGCCCTCGTTTGTCAGTCAAGCAGTTAAATTTCCATAAACACACACACACACACACACACACACAGACTAAACAATAAGTGTGCGTGAGTTGTGTTTGATTTCCTCAGTGGAGCAAATGAGACAGGAGGAGTCAGCTGTGTTGGACACATCCTGGCCTGTTAGACTCCTGTGATCTGATTGGACGGCTCACCTCAGGGATCAGACACATCATTTGGTGCTACAGAGTCTAACCTTTGACCTCTGGGTCACCAGTGTCTGTTCTTCAAACTCACCTGTTAGCAGGTCACAGAGCATCGCACCTGTGATGATGTAATGGACACAGCGAGGTTTTTGTCAGGTCTAATCAGACATTTCAATAAATGTCATTATTCTCCATCTTTGTCAGTTTTCCTCTGAGCCGTGAGGCTGAAACAAAGTGGATCCTCTGAGGATCATGTCCACAGTTATGAAGCAACGTGGAACGTAAAGGTTGACACTCATGATGTCCATGTCAGGAATTCTGGTGTAAAATACGACACTTTAACTTGATTGGCCGATATCTGTGATTCAGGTCTCACTGGTGATGTTGATGTGACTGCTTGGTTAAAACATTGGTTTTCTTGAGTGATTTGGAGGCTCAAACTCTGTCTCCTCTGGGAGGAAGAAGCTGGATTTATCCTGCACTGACATCATCAGAAAATAAAGATTTAAACGTATTAAAGAGTCTCACTGTAAATAATCCATAAAACATCAAATCTGCTGTTGAGTGAAGCGGCAGTAATTAGTGAGGCTGTTTCGTTAGCAGAAACATTTCAGCATGTGAGCGTTTTCTTTGTATGGAAATGAGTTTAAGTCCCGTTTTTATGGACTCGACATTAATTTAAATGTAAGTGAAGAAAAACACAACAAACGCACAGAGCGCGAGTGGAGAAGTGCTGATGATATCAGAGGAGAAAGTGCTGCCATTAGACAGGAAATATGGAAATACACACACACACACACACACACACACACACACACAGCGCCTGCAAATGGCTGACAGACGCCGTCTCGAGAGGCTTCACACACAGAAACACGCACACACACACACACACACACACACACACTGTTCCTAAATGAAGACTGCTGACAGTGTTTGTCTCTGAGTTTTTATTCAACTCCCTGCTGGCCAAAGACAGAAACATCAGCCCTCGTGCCAACGCTGCTGCAGCTGTAAGGATAATACGAACAATAACGACAAACTTTATTGATGCAGCACTTTTAAACAAAGTCACAAACAGTCTGAGCAATGAGACAGTTTCAAACTGACAACACTGACATATAATATCCTGAAGCAAACTGATGAAAAACAGAAGGAGAAGCTGATAAACATCATTCTTTAAATGAAATCAACGCCCTATAGGCGAGTGAGAAGACCTCTTTCAATTCAGTTTTATTTACACAGCGCCAAATCACAACAACAGTCACCTCAAGGCGCTTACGCTGTAAGGTAGACCCCGCAATAATCAAGCTTCATGCATGCTCAAACATCCAGGTAAGGAAAACCTCGTCTGTATGTTCATCTGGTCTAGTGCTTCTGATTCTGCTGCATCTAAACCAGATCTTTCTAAATCCAGGTCCTTTTCAACCAGGTCCCTCTTAAAGTGGGTCTGTCTAAAACTAGGTTCTCTCAACCGCATCCCAGTAAAACCAGATCCCTCAAAAATCTGGTCCCTGCAAATTCAGGTCCCTTAACACCAGATTAACCTAAATCCTCCATCATCAGAGGTCCACCCTCAGAGCTCCATCTTCAGAGCTCCATCCTTTGAGCTCTATCTTCAGAGCTCCATCATTTGAGCTCCATGTTCTGAGCTCCATCCTTTGAGCTCCATGTTCAGAGCTCCACCCTCAGAGTTCCATCTTCAGAGCTCCATCCTTTAAGCTCCATCATCAGAGCTCCATCCTCAGAGCTCCATCCTATCAGCTCCATCTTCAGAGCTCCATCCTTTCAGCTCCATCTTCAGAGCTCCATCCTTTGAGCTCCATGTTCAGAGCTTCACCCTCAGAGTTCCATCTTCAGAGCTCCATCCTTTAAGCTCCATCATCAGAGCTCCATCCTCAGAGCTATATCCTTTCAGCTCCATCTTCAGAGCTCCATCATCAGAGCTCCATCTTCAGAGCTCCATCCTTTCAGCTCCATGTTCAGAGCTCCATCCTTTCAGCTCCATCTTCAGAGCTCCTCCTTTAGAGCTCCATGTTCAGAGCACCATCCTTTCAGCTCCATCTTCAGAGCTCCTCCTTTAGAGCTCCATGTTCAGAGCACCATCCTTTCAGCTCCATCTTCAGAGCTCCTCCTTTAGAGCTCCATGTTCAGAGCTCCATCCTTTCAGCTCCATCTTCAGAGCTCCTCCTTTAGAGCTCCATGTTCAGAGCTCCATCCTTTCAGCTCCATCTTCAGAGCTCCTCCTTTAGAGCTCCATGTTCAGAGCACCATCCTTTCAGCTCCATCTTCAGAGCTCCTCCTTTAGAGCTCCATGTTCAGAGCTCCATCCTTTCAGCTCCATCTTCAGAGCTCCTCCTTTAGAGCTCCATGTTCAGAGCTCCATCCTTTCAGCTCCATCTTCAGAGCTCCTGCCTCTATCTTTGGCTCCTTGTTGTTCTCTTCTCATGTTTCCACCGGGGCCGATCGCCCATAAACAAACATCCATTATCATCAAAAAGAAATGAGTGTTGTGTTCAGACTCAGAGCTTTCTGAGCACGATGACTGAAACAGAAACGTCTCTTCATGTTTGTGTCTCCATCGGCTCCAATCTGTGAGTAAAGTTTTAAATATGAAGTAAATTTTAAGTCTAAAGGTTCACCGCCTTCATGCAGCACTTTTTTGTCAAGACACGGTGACTCATCACCACGGCAACAATAAAAACAGAGCTTTGGAGGAAGTAGCGGCCCGCTTCTTAAATCCATGACACTAAAGCCAACCCAGGAGCCCAAACCAGGCCACATAGTTGAATCAATAACAGCGATGATGCGTTACCACCTGTGATGTCTGTGACTTCACAAAACGCTCCACGTGCGAACCTTTAAAGTGGAACATGCTAACAGACATGCAGCGGCTGAGAGCTGGCGTTGGGCGGTGTCTTCATTGTCATCATTGATGATACCTCAGTGCTGGAACAGAACAGGTCCAAACTCACAACACAGGATTACTGAGGTGTGTCCAGATGTTCCTGCAGATCCGTGTTCCCTGGGTACCGTGACCTGCCTGTGACCAAATCTGAGCTTCATCATGGACGACAACAAGGCAGGTTTTAAATTTGATTCTGCCCTCAAAGTGTTTTCCCTTTTAGAAAGCAGTTTCAGAATACTGTTAGGAAGTAGGTTGTTGTCATGTTTCGGCTGTGTGCAGGCAGGAGAAGGACCCAAACGCAAAACTCACCACACAGGAATCAAAAAGCTGCTTTATTGCAGAATGGCACGAAAAATATAACTAAACTAAACTGGGACATGGATAAACTGACACACAGGGAAACACAGCCATGAGGGAGACTACGACACTGACAAAGAGAAACACACCCATATGGAAAAGATATATATAAATCTTATAAAGTTTGTATCTGTCTTGTGTGAAACTTGTATGAAAAGCATACAAGAGTGAAAACAGATATAAGATCCCTTGAAAAATTATATAATGAAACTTGTATGTTTTGGATACTTACTAAAACAATATATGAAAGTAATGAAAAAGTGGCCACTTTCATGAGTAAATCATATAAGTTTTTACTATTTCCTTTCCATATGGGCAGGGCTTAAATACACTGAGGGATAACGAGGGAACGAGACACAGAAGGAGAGCACAGCTGGGAGTAATCAGGCTGGACGAGACAAGAGAAGCAAAACTAGAAACGCTGACATGAGACACGGACCTTCAAAGTAAAACAGGAAACACACTGACTGAACTCTAAACATGTAAACTCAACAGCAACTGGGGAGACAGAACATAGGGACAGAAAGGCACAGTAGACACAACGTGGACATAACGCCACAGGGAAAGAGTAAAACAAAACACAGAACCTCTTAGAAAATAAAATAGGAAACATAATGAAACGCAGACATGGCTACATGAACTTGACAACATAACAGACATGGAACACATGAAGGGCAAGGGAGACTTAACGGGTTGGAAGACACAATGGGAATCTAATAACAAATGAACTAGAAAACCTAATGAGCTTAACCATATACTATAAACATCAAAATAAACTAAAACTCAAAACGCTGGGTCATAAGACCCAGGATCGTGACATTTGTTTATTGCTTTAAACTTTGTGCAGTGAGAAAATGAACCAGATCAGTGAATTTGAATCTTTTAAGAATAGTGGATTTGTATGATCTGAATTACCAGTGGTCAGTTTTTATTGATGTAAGTTTTCCCACTTGAAAAAACACTTTTTAATGCTGTTTTTTTGTTTGATCCTTCTCTTCCCACCTTTTCATTTTCTGCCTCTTTTTCACTTCTGTCTGTCCTGCTCGTCTTCTCCTCGCTGTCATTGCTTCTTCTCATTTCTTTTAGTTTTGTTGTGTTTTTGTTTCAGTTTTTTTTATCAATGATTGGTGCTGTCTGATCCTCACCAAACACCTGAAATTAAATTTGACCCCTGATGACAAAACGTCTCTCTGAAAATCCTGAAAACTGTTCTTTTCATGTGTCTGCTGGATCACAACTCAGATCCAGGTTAGTCTGCTGAAGTCTTATTTTGAAAGTCTCCTGAGCGTGGTCTTTGAGGTCAGCGGCAGAAACATCTGCTGATGTTTGAGTGTTTTTACAGAAACTGAATGTGTGAAAGCAGAAATTACAAACTGCACTCGAATCTCTCCCTCCATCGTTTCCTGGACACAGTGGGCAGATAACTGTTGGAGGACTTTAAATCTAATAACTCACCTCCTGCATCTCGCCGCTGATTGTTTCTGCAGCTCAGTTATTATTTTGCTCTTCACTTGTAAAAGTTGTGCCGCCGTCCGGCCGCTCAGCGCTGATAAATAGCAGGTGATGGATGTCGGCTCGTCGGCCCTGATACTCCACTCCAACATGAAAAAGAGAAAGACTATTATTTCTTATCATCTTCTTAACATTATAAGCAGTGGAGTGTTATCAGGGGAGCAGAGAGGAGGTGCTCTGATAGACTGTCACCTCCTCTCCTCAGATAGCATCACCCAGAGATGAGAGGGGGAGGACGAGTGAGGCAGGGGAGGAGGGTGAATGACAGAGATATTACCGCCGTGGAAGATTTGAGCGGTGATTTCCTCCATGACAAATGACCCAGCGAGGAGAGGAGCAGGGGGAGGAACGGGGAGGAGGTGTGGACGGACGATCGTCTGACAGCTCAAATTATAGAAGGAAATATCAACGAATCTGCAGCCCGACGGACGCCTCCACTCAACCTCCAACACTCAGGTTTACTGGAAAACTGCTGCAGGAAACATTTCGCATTGAAAGTTTGCTCTCTGCTCCTCATTAACCCTTCAAATCCTCCAGCTCCCAAACAAAGTTCACACAGATCCAGAGGAGGAGAGCTAACGCAGAGTTAAAACTGAACAACGATACCAACACGCACCGAAACCTTTGTTAGTTCCCTCCCACACTCAGGAAGACTTTATAGGAGGACAGCAAACAATGTTGGCTCATCATCATCATCATCAGTCTTTTTGGGGTTTTTTTTGTATTTTTGTTGGCAAATTCGGCAACCACTGTTCTCACCCGATACCCGAGTTCAGTCCATTCAGTTTTTTTGAATTTAT